>NC_052330.1:33314172-33356672 GCF_016432855.1 Salvelinus namaycush
TTTCTTATCGTCCTAGCCCGGGTATCCTGGAAGGATATTGACCTCATCCCGTCAGTAGAGGATGCCTGGTTATTCTTTAAAAGTGCCTTCCTCACCATCTTAAATAAGCATGCCATATTCAATTTTTTTTTAACCAGGAACAGATATAGCCCTTGGTTCTCCCCAGACCTGACTGCCCTTGACCAACACAAAAACATCCGGTGGCGTTCTGCATTAGCATCGAATAGCCCCTGTGATATGCAACTTTTCAGGAAGTTAGGAACCAATATACACAGGCAGTTAGGAAAGCTAAGGCTTGCTTTTTCAAGCAGAAATGTGCATCCTGTAGCACAAACTCAAAAACCTTCTGGGACACTGTAAAGACCATGGAGAATAAGAGCACCTCCTCCCAGCTGCCCACTGCACTGAGGCTAGGAAACACTGTCACCACCAATAAATCCACTGTAATTGAGAATTTCAATAAGCATTTTTCTACGGCTGGCCATGCTTTCCACCTGGCTACCCCACCCCGATCAACAGCCCTGTACCCCCCACAGCAACTCGCCCAAGTCTCCCCCATTTCTCCTTCACCCAAATCCAGATAGATAATGTTCTGAAAGAGCTGAAAAATCTGGACCCCTACAAATCAGCAGGGCTAGACAATCTGGACCCCTACAAATCAGCAGGGCTAGACAATCTGGACCCTCTCTTTCTAAAAGTATCTGCTGAAATTGTTGCTTCCCCTATTACTAGCCTGTTCAACCTCTCTTTCATCTGAGATTCCCAAAGATTGGAAAGCTGCCGCGGTCATCCCCCTCTTCAAAGGAGGAGACAATCTAGACCCAAACTGCTACAGACCAATATCTATCCTACCCTGCCATGCTAAGGTCTTCGAAAGCCAAGTTAACCTGATGAGGATAGAGGGCGCTATTTACACTTCGGGGGAAAAACGTGCCCAATTTAAACGGCCTCGTACTCTATTCTTGCTCGTACAATATGCATATTATTATTACTATTGGATAGAAAACACTCAGTAGTTTCTAAAACCGTTTGAATTTTGTCTGTGAGTAAAACAGAACTCATTTGGCAGCACACTTTCTGACCAGGAAGTGGAAAGTCTGAAAATTATGCTCTGTTCAAGGGCCTGCCTATAAATGGGCATGACACGTATGAGTATACATGCACGTCATACACCTTCCCCAGGATGTCAAGATGCAGTGAGAGAAGAAATGGAGTGAATATCTTGGTCTGAGATGGAATACGTCCTCTTGGAATGACGTGTCACCCATTTTATGTTTTCAGGAAGGCGCGAAGTTGGTCCTGGATTTGCCATCGGAATAGCTGTCGTTATAGGCGATTACTATCTCCGGCTTTGATTTTATTTGATACATGTGACCATATCATCGTAAAGTATGTTTTTTCAATATAGTTTTATTAGATTTTTGAAATTTATTCGGGACGTTAGGCGTGTTGCGTTGTGTGCCTTTGTTCAGAAAGGAGAGCTTCGAGCCACTTGGCCAGTGTGCTGGCTAATTCAAGAGGGAAAAACGATGTTCTAAATCCAAACAACGACTGTTCTGGACAAAGGACCCCTTGTCCAACATTCTGATGGAAGATCACCAAAAGTAAGAAACATTTTATGATGCTATTTCATATATCTGTCGAACTGTATACTAGTAGTTTTGCGCCCCGGTTTTGGCCACTCTCTCGCTATAACATAAGCCTTATGTCGTAATGAAGATATTTTTAGAATTCTAACACTGCGATCGCATTAAGAACTAATGGATCTATCATTTCCTATACAACATGTATTTTTTTGTAATGTTTATGAATAGCTATTTGGTCAGAATAGGTGAGAGTCTAATAGAAATATCCGCACATTCTGGGAAAAAGAAGCTACATTAGCATAATGGATAACCACTGATTTCAGCTCTAAATATGCACATTTTCGAACAAAACATAAGTGTACGTATAACCTGATGTTATAGGACTGTCATCTGAGGAAGGTTTATGAAGGTTAGTGAAAATTCGCTAACGCTAACGTGCCTATTGCTATCGCTAACGTGCCTTGATGAATGAATGCGGTTGTGTGTAGGCTATTGTAGTAAGCTAATATAATGCTATATTGTGTTTTCACTGTAAAACACTTAAAAAATCTGAAATATTGGCTGGATTCACAAGATGCTTGTCTTTCATTTCTGTACACGATGCATTTTTCAGAAATGTTTTATGATGAGTATTTAGGTATTCCACGTTGGTCTCTATAATTACTCTGGCTGCTTCGGTGCTATTTTTGACGGTAGCTGTGATGGTAGCTGCAATGTAAAACTGATTTATACCTCAAATATGCAAATTTTTCGAACAAAACATAGATTTATTGTGTAACATGTTATAAGACTGTCATCTGATGAAGTTGTTTCTTGGTTAGTTTGGTTGGTTCTTGGTTAGTTAGGTTGGCTTTGTGCATGCTACCTGTGCTGTGAAAAATGTCTGTCCTTCTTTGTATTTGGTGGTGAGCTAACATAAATATACGTGCTGTTTTCGCTGTAAAACATTTAAAAAATCGGACATGTTGACTGGATTCACAAGATGTGTATCTTTCATTTGCTGTATTGGACTTGTTAATGTGTGAAAGTTAAATATTTCTAAAAAATATTTTTTGAATTTCGCGCTCTGCCTTTTCAGTGGAATGTGGGAGGAGTTCCGCTAGCGGAACGCTGGTGCTAGACAGGTTAACTTCTCTAGGGTAGGGGGCAGCATTTGGGAATTTTGGATGAAAAGCATGCCCAAATTAAACTGCCAGCTACTCATCCCCAGAAGATAAGATATGCATATTATTAGTAATATAGAAAACACTCTGACGTTTCTAAAACTGTTTGAATCATGTCTGTGAGTATAACATAACTTATTTAGCAGGCGAAACCTCGAGGACAAACCATTCAGATAAAAAAAAAATTGAGATCACTCTCTTTTCAATGAACTTTCATTGGGAAACCAGATTTCTAAGGGACCTGCTTGCAGGTCCTACCGCTTCCACTGGATGTCAACAGTCTTGAGAAATTGGTTGAGGTTATTCCTTTGTGTAATGAAGAAGTACGGCCATCTTGAACGAGAGTCACTCAAGGTGTCCTGTTAGATAGAAGCGCGTGACCAGAAAGCGAGCTATAGTTGGTTTTAATCCTGTTTTGAACACAGATCATCCCGTCTTCAATTTTATCGATTATTAACGGTAAAAAATACCTAAAGTTGTATTACAAAAGTAGTTTGACATTTTTTGGCAAAGTTTACAGGTAACCTTTGAGATATTTTGTAGTCACGTTTGAGCAAGTTGGAACCGGTGTTTTTCTGGATCAAACGCGCCAAATAAATGGACATTTTGGATATACGTATATCGACAGAATTAATCGAACAAAAGGACCATTTGTGATGTTTGTGGGACATATTGGAGTGTCAACAACAGAAGCTCGTCAAAGGTAAAGCATAAATTATATTTTTATTTCTGCGTCTTGTGTCGCGCCTGCAGGGTTGAAATATGCTTATCTCTCTTTGTTTACAAATGGTGCTATCCTCAGATAATAGCATCGTTTGCTTTCGCCAAAAAGCCTATTTGAATTCTGACATGTTGGCTGGATTCACAACCAGTGTAGCTTTAATTTGGTTTCTTTCATGTGTGATTTAATGAAAGTTTGATTTTTATAGTAATTTTTATAGTAATTCATTTGAATTTGGCGTTCTGCATTTTCTCTGGCTTTTTGCCAAGTGAGACAGTAGCGTCCCGCCTAAACTCAGATTTTTGGATATAAATATGAACTTTACCGAAAAAAACATACATGTATTGTGTAACATGAAGTCCTATGAGTGTCATCTGATGAAGATCATCAAAGGTTAGTGATTAATTTTATCTCTATTTCTCCTTTTTGTGACTCCTCTCTTTGGCTGGAAAAATGGCTGTCTTTTTCTGTGACTTGGCTCATACCTAACATAATCGTTTGGTGTGCTTTCGTCGTAAAACCTTTTTGAAATCGGACACTTTGGCTGGATTTACAACAAGTGTATCTTTAAAATGGTGTAAAATACTTGTATGTTTGAGGAATTTAAATTATGGGATTTCTGTTGTTTTGAATTTGGCGCCCGGCAGTTTCACTGGCTGTTGACGAGGTGGGACGCTACCGTCCCACATACCGTAGAGAAGTTAACAAACAGATTACCGACCATTTCGAATCCTACCGTACCTTCTCCGCTATGCAATCTGGTTTCAGAGCTGGTCATGGGTGCACCTCAGCCACGCTCAAGGTCCTAAATTATATCATAACTGGCATCGATAAGAGACATTACTGTGCAGCCGTATTCATCGACCTGGCCAAAGCTTTCGACTCTGTCAATCACTGTATTTTTATCGGCAGACTCAACAGCCTTGGTTTCTCAAAAGACTGCCTCGCCTGGTTCACCCACTACTTCTCAGACAGAGTTCAGTGTGTCAAATCGGAGGGCCTGTTGTCCGGACCTCTGACAGTCTCCATGGGGGTGCCACAGGGTTAAATTCTCGGGCTGACTTTCTTCTCTGTATACATCAATGATGTCGCTCTTGCTGCTGGTGATTCTCTGATCCACCTCTACGCAGACGACACCATTCTGTATGCCTTTGGCCCTTCTTTGGACACTGTGTTAACTAACCTCCAGACGAGCTTCAATGCCATACAACTCTCCTTCCGTGGCCTCCAACTGCTCTTAAATACAAGTAAAACTAATTTCATGCTCTTCAACCGATCGCTGCCCACACATGCCCGCCCGTCGAGCGTCACTACTCTGGACGGTTCTGACTTAGAATATGTGGATAACTACAAATACCTAGGTGTCTGGTTAAACTGTAAACTCTCCTTCCAGACTCACATTAAGCATCTCCAATCCAAAATTAATTCTAGAATCGGCTTCCTATTTCGCAACAAAGCATCCTTCACTCATAATGCCAAAAATACCCTCGTAAAACTGACCATCCCACCGATCCTCAACATCGGCGATGTCATTTACAAAATAACCTCCAACACTCTACTCAACAAATTGGATACAGTCTATCACAGTGCCATCGGTTTTGTCACCAAAGCCCCATATACCCACCACTGCAACCTGTATGCTCTCGTTGGCTGGCCCTCGCTCCATACTCGTCGCCAAACCCACTGGCTCCAGGTCATCTACAAGTCATTGCTAGGTAAAGCCCCGCCTTATCTCAGCTCACTGGTCACCATAGCAGCACCTACCCGTAGCACGCGCTCCAGCAGGTATATCTCACTGGTCACCCCCAAAGCCAATTCTTACTTTGGCCGCCTTTCCTTCCAGTTCTCTGCTGCCAATGACTGGAACGAACTCCAAAAATCCCTGAAGCTGGAGACTCATATCTCCCTCACTAGCTTTAAGCACCAGCTGTCAGAGCAGCTCACAGATCACTGCACCTGTACATAGCCCATCTGTAAATAGCCCATCTGTAAATAGCCCATCCAACTACCTCATCCCCATACTGTATTTATTTATGTATCTTGCTCCTTTGCACCCCAGTATCTCTACTTGCACATTCATCTTCTGCACATCTACCATTCCAGTGTTTAATTGCCATATTGTAATTACTTCGCCACCCTGGCCTATTTATTGCCTTACCTCCCTTATCTTACCTCATTTGCACTGTATATAGACTATTTCTACAGTATTATTGACTGTACGTTTGTTTATTCCATGTGTAACTCTGTGTTGTATGTGTCGAACTGCGTTGCTTTATCTTGGCCAGGTCGCAGTTGTAAATGAGAACTTGTTCTCAACTAGCCTATAAAGGTGAAATAAATATTAAATGAGTTGTGCCCCGAGCAGAGCGGCCCCTCCATTACACTGTCTAATTAAAGACACTGCAAATTGAAGAGCAGAGTCCCCATCGTCACGGGGATAAGAGCCACACACACATTCGAGAAAGCTATGTAGGGCGTTTATGCAATGCCTGCTGGGGCAGATCCACAAGTTTCACATATCAGTCACACACTCAACGCAACTCTTGAGTTCCTAAAGCCCTGAGACTCCGTGACCACACAACAACAAAGTGTGACACTCAGAACCGTTTCAACCCGTTGTGTACTGTGTATCTCTATGTTACGGAGATAGTAGAATATACTGTATGCATTGGAAACAGAGTCAGAATAACAGCTGTGATCATGCAGATAATCAATGTGCCCCTGAGGACTCACGGTAGTTGCACTGCGTCCATCAGTGTAGCTGGTCACGGGGAAGCTGCAGGTGTGTGTGTCTCTGTCTGTGTGTGCGTGCGTGTGTGTGTATGAGAGTTGACCGTCTTCGCATCGGTCTACATATGTATAGTTAAAGTTAAACGGTACTCACGGTCGTTGCACTGTGTCCCTGTGTAAGAGGTCATTGTGCAGTCGCAGGTAAAGTTCTCCCACTGTTGAATACACACGCCCATGTTGGTACAGGAGTCCTCCTGACAGGTGGTGCTGGGTCCTGTTGGAACAGACAGGGTGTAAAGGGGTGGAGTAACCACAGGGGGGGTCGGTACTGAGCCCCATCATTGGAGGTACCATGCAGTAGTGCACTTTGTGTGGGAGGGGAATTGGGGGCATGCGTGCCATATCAATCCAACAGGAAGTCTCAATGTTTGGAGACAGAAAAACAGCATTCCCTCTGTGTTTTAACACTACATAAGAACCATTATGAACAGTCACAAACAAATGGGACAAAAACAGGATGTTTTTCACATGTGGCTTACAAAGACAGATACTGTACAAGAGTCACAGAAAGAAAGAACATTTGCCCAACGTCCCCAAAAAAACTGAATATTAGAAGTACAATAAAGTGACTATAGATGTACAACTATAGACTTAAAACACTATACATTTACGAGACTATAGATTTACGACACTATAGCTTTACAATACTATAGATTTACAATACTATAGATTTAAAACACTTTAGACTTACACCACCATAGATTTACAACACTATATATTTACAACACTATATATTTACAACACTATAGATTTACAATACTATAGATTTACAATACTATATATTTACAATACTATAGGTTTACAACTTTAGAATTTTACGACACTATAGATTTACGACACTATAGATTTACAACAGTATACATTTACAACACTATAGATATTTGACACTATAGGTTTAAGATACTACAGATTTACAACACCATAGCTTTACAACTGTAGATTTACAATACTATATATTTACTATACTATAGATTTAGAATTATAGATTTACCACACTATATATGTACAATACTCTATATTTACAATAATATAGATTTACAATGCTATAGATTTACAATACTATATATTTACAATACTATAGATTTACAATACCCTAGATATACAATACTATATATTTACGACACTATAGATTTACAATACTATAGATTTGCAACACTATAGATTTACAATACCCTAGATATACAATACTATATATTTACGACACTATAGATTTACAATACTATAGATTTGCAACACTATAGACTTACAACAATATACATCTACAACATTGTACATGTATAATACTATAGACGTACAATGCTATAGATTTCCAATACTACATATTTACAATACTATAGATTTACAATACTATATATTTACGACACCGTTTATGTACAATACTATAGATTTTTGACACTATAGACATACGACACCACAGATGTACAATACTATATATTTTTTACACTATAGACATACGACACTATAGATTTACACCACTATAGATTTCCAACCCTATAGACTTACAAACCTATAGATTTACAACACTACATATTTGCAACACTATAGAACTGCAACCCTATAGACTTTACAAACCTATAGATTTACAACACTACATATTTGCAACACTTTAGATTTACAACACTATAGAATTGCAACACATATAGTTCAGAACAAGAACAGTAAACAAGAACAAATGAAGACTTTAGAGTGTGCAGTACAGTAGTGCATATTCCTGAGTATGCACTCCATTGAGACAGTTTGATGGGGTATACAATATGCAAGTGACATGGCAAGGGACCTTGTCGTTTTGGAATTTTGGTGGGTTTTTGAATGGTATTCAATGGTCAAAAACGTAAAGCGATAGTCTTCAGCGCAAACACGTAATGAGAGGCATCTGGCAAATTCATCCACAAGCACTAATATAGTTTCCTATTTGCCTTCTTGAACCGTGTTTTCATGAATTAGACGATACTGCATAATCGTCAAGCCCATTCAAAAGGCCGAGGACATAAACACGGACGTATGATGTGTCACTTGCACAAGGCATTCAGATGTCAACCTGGATGTGTGTTTTCCATTCTCCAACCAACCACCACCACACATATCTCACACTTCTGAATACTTTTCTAAGAGGGAATGTAGACAAGAACTGTGCATTATATGTACATAGTCAATCCGTCTGGATTAAACAAATAACATACAAAACCTTATCAAAAACCTCCAAAGAGAAAAGATTTAAAGAAAAACTAAGTGAAAAGATACAAGAAACATAAACAACTGCAAATAAACAGTTGTTTAAGTGCAATAGTCTTGTGCAAGATGATATGTGAGACAAGAGAATAACTTGGAGGTGGAACAGGAAAAGGAGAACTCTAGTTGCTGGCTGAAAGTGCCTTTACTGTGTAATGAAGAGCGGTGGTATTCAGGCACCACGATCCTGACTGTATTGGAGAGGACTCGCTCTCTGAAACAGCACTTCCTCTTCTCACCAGAGAAAGGAAGGAAGGAGTGTGACAGGGTTGAGAGAAAGAGATAAAGAGAGGCTGAGAGAGAGAGAGCGAGAGAGAGAGACTGAGAGATGGTTGACTAGCAGCACTCTGAAGCTGTTGAAGCTATACTATACTTTTCTGTACATCTCAACTTTTCCTAATGAAATACATGAATTTGCTATACGGAGACAGGTAGACATCAATCACGGCTGGTAAGACAACGTAGTAACAGTACTACATGAAGCCCTGGGCCTGGAAACGGATCTCATGTTTTATGGATGGGCTTCTCTGTGGATGGGTTGAATTTATCGTTTTTCACATTCTCCTCGATTTATCTCTTTCCCTGACAATCTCTCTGTCTCTACCTCTCGGCCTCTCATCCTCTCGGCCTCTCAGCCTCTCACTATCACTCAATCTTATAACAATTTCTCTCTTTCTTTCTCCCTCAATCTATTTCGCTCCCTCTACAGCTTTTCGCATTCATGCTTCCTCTTAAGGCTCTCTTTTATCTCTTCTTTCTGTTCCTTCTGTTTCTCCAACATTTCTCCTGACAATTTCAGAGAGTGAGCCTTCCTCTCCAGCAGTGGGACATGGTCGGCATGGCTACACCCAAGATGCATTGCACACAGCATTCTGTCTGTTCAGCCGCGCCTCAGAGAAGCGGTCAGAGTGAAACCTTCTACCTTGCAGGTCGGCTTTGGTGAAATCAACTTTGTTAGCGCCGAAACACAACAAACAGAACAGGAAGAAGCGGAAAAAGTTAGTGTTAGTGAGGAAGCACAAGGTTAGTGTTCAGAGCCGTTCAGGTATTGTAGAGTTACAGCTGTAGGATCTTAATTTGATCACTCTTTTGTTGCTGAGAATTTTCATGCGGGATACAAGGTTATACACGGTTATATTAATTAACAGTATTCCACTTTTCATGTAGCCTCATTTTGACCAGCTAATAGCCTAACCACCAATCAAGCAACATTTTGGACGAAACATTCAAATCCAGTTGCTGCAGAATTATGTTGTTGCGACAATACAGGTCAAATTAAGATCCTACATATGTACAGGTAATTATAGTGTTGGTGAAGGGAAGTACTTCAGGTTATGTTTAGTGGTTAATTATTGTTCATGTGTTAGATTACAGTAAAAGGGATCAGATGGATAGACAGAGGTGTGTGTTGTAGGAATGTCATGTGACAGAACGCTGTCTCTATGTTCATATACTGATAGTTTGCCACCACCCAGTGGTGGAATGCAGAGTAATATTTTGCACCACCTACTGGTGGAATGAAGTAATGGTTTGGCAACACCTAGTGGAGGAAGGCAGTGTACTGACTAGACAAGTACATGATGCACTAGTCTTTGATCCCAGTATACCATTTAGATTATTTCAGGTTGTGACCCTGAGTGGCCATAAATTAACTAGGCTGAAGGTGTGAGTGAGCAAGGAACGTACCATAGCCATGAGTAGAAGACACAGATCTAGTCATATAGGGTGCTGGGGTCAATTTGGAACTGGATGCATAATATATGTGCTCCTAAGTCAAAGAGGTCATAGGTCAGGGGTCGTACCTTCACAGCCGCGTTCGATCTGTCCGGAGCGGAACAGGGCATCATTGATGAGGTCAGGCAGACGGCCGTTGAGATCGACAGATGCCAGACAGCCCTGGAAACCCTCCCTAGAGACAACCAGCTTAGGAAGGTTCTGATACATGTTGGGCCCCAGACCTGCCACAAACAGATCACCTGGGGGGAGGGGGGATGATCAAATAAAGGATGTAGTCAGAGAGTGTGTCAACAACATTTACGTGATGGCAGGATAATCTAGTCATGATTATAATGCCTTTACTTAGTCAAATAAGCAAATATTGTCTGTCAAACTGAGTAGTTCCAATATTCAGACTAGCGTCCCATTTAGAATAAAATGGTAGTTTGCTAGTAGGAACATTGCAATGTAGCAACTGTTTTGCCCATGTTTATGTCTCTGTGATGGAAGGATATAGAGGCTTCCGTGACTGTCTGCTCTATAATACCATATCATTAGAATGACTGCAATTACTGTAATCAAATCTAAATGTTATTTATGACATGTGCCGAATACAACAGGTGTAGACCTTACTGTGAAATGCTTACATACAAGCCCTTAACCAACAGTGCAGTTCAAGAAATAGTTAATGAAATATTTACTAAATAAACTAAAGTTTAAAAAAAATCGAATCAAATCAAAAAGTAACACAGAACTGTATTTCTGTGTTCGCTGCTTGGTCCTCCTACCTTTGAGGTCTAGGTTCTTGGCTCCGTTGATGTTCTGTGTGACAGACTTGGCATCCACCTTCAGTGTGTGTGTGTTGGTGGCGTCCCTAGTGATGACCACATTGTGCCACTGGTTGTCATTCAGAGCTCTCTCATTGTTCCCCTTCAGTAGACTGGGCCCGTTCCCCAGATCAAACACATAGTGGACAAACCTAAGATGGAGACCAATGTTTTATTACAATACAGCTGGGGGACCATTCAACAGTACACAGTGGACACACCTAGGATGGAGACCAAGATTTTAATACAGCTGAGGGAGCATTCAACAGTACACAGTGGAAAAACCTAGGATGGGGACCAAGGTTTTAATACAGCTGGGGGAGCATTTAACAGTACACAGTGGACAAACCTAGGATGGGGACCAAGGTTTTAATACAGCTGAGGGAGCATTCAACAGTACACAGTGGACAAACCTAGGATGGGGACAAAGATTTTAATACAGCTGGGGGAGCATTTAACAGTACACAGTGGACAAACCTAGGATGGGGACCAAGGTTTTAATACAGCTGGGGGAGCATTCAACAGTACACAGTGGACAAACCTAGGATGGGGACCAAGGTTTTAATACAGCTGGGGGAGCATTCAACAGTACACAGTGGACAAACCTAGGATGGGGACCAAGGTTTTAATACAGCTGGGGGAGCATTCAACAGTACACAGTGGACAAACCTAGGATGGGGACCAAGGTTTTAATACAGCTGGGGGAGCATTCAACACAGGTATCTATCTCTCTTCATGACTGTACTTGTTGTAACCTGCAAGTTACTCTGAATAAATACACTACTTCTAAACTAGGAGACAAGGAAACAGGGATGCACACTATAGTACTTTTAAGTGCACTTCCCCCTAAGTGCACACTTATCCTCCACTTTACTTTTGGCCCCGTGTAGCTCAGTTGGTAGAGCATGGCGCTTGCAACGCCAGGGTTGTGGGTTCGATTCCCACGGGGGGCCAGTACAAAAAAGTATGAATGTATGTACTTGTAAGTCGCTCTGGATAAGAGCGTCTGCTAAATGACTTAAATGTAAATGAGACACATTTCAGACCTGTGTGTCCATTAGTGTACCTACTAGACTAGAGAGTAGAAGTGGATTCAGTTGAAGTGGGTGAGTGTAGGGGATATTACTCAGATGTAGTGCCGACTACATTGAAGTGGGGGAGTGTGGGTGTGGCACAGTCATTGGAGATGATATGAGGAACACTATGAAAGTTAGAGCTCTCCTTCTCCTCTTACCGCCAATCAATATACTTCTTAAAATGTGGCTAAAACGACCGGCACAAGTCTATATAATTGACCCATTATCAAGTTATTCTGAAGGATGACCTTTGCCTCAGAATATCTTGCCTAGTCTTTTGGCATTTCTCACAACTTGGTAGTGAATATTTTGTTACTTGGACTATTTGAGTTTTATCACACCAACTAAAGACAGTGAACCAACAAGGCCAGGTGAAGTCCATTATCTGACTCTCTTTAAAGGCCTATCTGAATATCAAATCATTTTTTGGTAACAATTAAGTAGCTTACTGTAATAGTTATCAATACAAATTGTCAAAAAGCAACAAATATAGTTTTTGTAGTACAAATAAATTATAATTCTCATTTGTCTGGGAGTGGTCTGAGTGAGGGAGCAAATTGGAGGCACTTAATTGGAGGGATATCTTAAATGGCAGAAAGGTTTGGAACTCTCTTTGTTATTGGTCTATTTATACAGCCTAGTGATGTCACCAGGCATGTCAAAACTCTGTCTATGCATAACCTGGGGTTTATTCATTCCAGAAACCGTTTACCACTGAAGAACCAAAACGGAAGTAAACGGAGCAAAACGGACAAATTCAGGTAGGTGCCTTCCTGTTTCGTTTGCTTCCGTTTCAGAAACGTTTTGCAGCATATTCGTCAGAATGAGTACACCCCTGCTGATTGAAGGTCCTGTGTAGATTGTATTTTTATCCATCAGGAAATAACACTGATCACATTTTCTTCACAAACAGTTTCATCAGCTATTGAACAATATGATACAAATCAAAAGGGGACAGTACTATGATGACACTGGGCCTTTAATTACATGACTAAATATAGTTCAATAAGGCTATTCTAAGTGACTCACCCTTTGACCAGCTCCACAGCAATGAAGTCGTTCCCGTCTCCACTGTTGAACAGTATGAATCCGTCAGGCGATGTGGTCTTGAACTGGAAGAACAGGTGCATGGTGGTGTAGGCCTGCAGGGTGGCCAGGCCCAGGTAGCTGCCCTTGGACTTGAAGGTCACCGGGTCAGCAATGATGGAGCGCATGCCAAAGCGGGCGTTGAGCTCACAGAAGTCAATGTCTCCATTCTTACACATGTCAATGTAGAACATACCGTTGAACTTCAGGCCCTAGGGGTTAGAGGTTAGAGGTCAGAGGTCCGAGTTGGTTTTTCAGTATGATCATGGCGTTTGGTATCACGATAACTTAGTGAAGAAACTAATATTATGATAACTGCTTTTATCAACTGAAGAACAGTAGTATTGCACCACTTTGATTAGCCTCTACGGTTAGGGAATAATAGCCAATCAGAGGCTGTAATCTGGTCTGGCTATGATCCCCTCCTTCCCGTGCAGGTCAGTACCTGGCAGATGCCAAATTATGATTTATGATTAAACACGTGCTCTTGCCAGTACATGCTGGTCCTACCTGCAGATGTCCAATGAAAGAGGAGGGGGAGGACGAGATGAAACGCTTCTCTGTCAGAATGCCTGTCTCCACATTATGGAACTCCAGACGGGTGTGGTCGCCTGCCATCTGGCCTGGAGAGAGAGAAGGGGACAGAGAGAGAGAGAGAGAGAAAGAGAAGGGGACAGAGAGAGAGAGAGAGTGAAAGATAGAGAAAGAGAAGGGGACAGAGAGAGAGAGAAAGAGAAAGAAAGAGAGTGAATGGGAGAGAGAGAGAATGAGAGAGAGGGAGAATGAGAGAATCAGAGAGAGAGAGAGAGAGAGAGAGAGAGAGAGAGAGAGAGAGAGAGAGAGAGAGAGCAAAAGAGAGAGAGAGAAACATGTAGGGGGGAAAAAAGGAGGGTCGAAGGGGTAAGGAGGACGGAGAAAGGTAGGATAGGAATTTCAAAGGATTTCACTTCTTTATTAGTAAAAAAATAGCAGATATATTCTCATCGCATCAGAACCAGTACCTTCAGATATGTCTTCATCGACTGTCAGTTTGAAGTTTTTACCGCGTCGGACCACTCTGACAGAGTGCCAGTCATTATCATTGAGCTTTTGGCCCGCATATAGAGTCTCTTGTCCCTTGCCTGAGAACGACCGTTAGTTAGTTCAGGGTTAGGGTTAGTCAACAACACAAACCAAACCTTTGTTTTCTCTGGGTGAGCTGAGTTTGTCTACCAGTAACCAATTTCTGTCGGACAGAAAATGAGAAAGTATTTTTGGGACACTGATTCTAGCTGGGGATCTCGCATGCGGGACACCAGGTTGGGTTTGCTTTCTGTGCATGTTCTGTTTACTTCGCCCACTCTAAAATCAAAGAGTTGGTTTGGCTTGCAACAAAAATAGAGGAGAAAAGACCTGAAGAGATAATACATTACAAAGATATATATTTGTACTTGATCACCTACCATCTCTTAAGACTCTAAATACAGTAAGTTAATAGCCACTGTTACTCTAAGATTCTAAATACAGTAAGATAATAACCACTGTTACTCTAATATTCTAAATACAGTAAGATAATAGCTGCTGTTACTCTAACACTAAAAATACAGCAAAATAATAACCGCTGTTACTCTAAGACTCTAAATACAGTAACATAATAACTGCTGTTACTCATAAAAGGGCTCAGATATTTTTTCAAGGAGCATGAGAAAGTACGTAGGCAGAAAGACAGAAATACAGGCAGAATCAAATGTGCCTACAGTATGGAGAATATTTCTTCAAAAACAAATTCCTCAACCACCCACAAGAGGGCGTGTCAAGCCCATGGTGTGCGACCACAGGGAGTTCAATGTTTATGTTTATATTTATGTTTATGTGTGTGTGTGTGTGTCTGTGCTTGGTTAATTACACACCATTACCTGCAGCCTCATTAGGTTTGGTGTGTAATCAGAGACATTGATCAGTATAATTAGAGTGAACGAGTGTGTCTGATCTGTCACTCAAACTGAGATCCACCGTCAAATAGAGCTGCAGCTGGGACACACTGTCAACCTCAGGTACACACGCACACACATACGCACAAACACAAAAGCACAAAGAACAATCTCAAATAGAAAACATCCTTTGCAAACATTATTCAGGGCGTAAACCAAGTCCTTCTCATTAACTCATTAATACACAAGGCCCTTGACTGCTGTCATGTTGTCATGACCAAACTCAAAGACCTCTTTATGAGTAAGAGCAGTATCACTAAATCTTTATAAGCCACACTACAATGTAACAAACATGTACCTTTAAAGAAAAATCTACATGTGAATTTCTGTAACATTTTTCAAGATGTATGTTTTTTTAACCAACCTTAAAAAGGTCCAGAAAAGTTGGCTAATTGAGTTGTTAACATATAGCTAATTATGTATAGAAACATCACACTTTAATCATAAGGTCTTTAATCTTAGCTGATCTATTATCAATGCAATTTCCTTATCACACTTCTGTACATTATCCTATCTATACAAATCATGTCAAAAATAATGATATCATATTCATTTAAAGAAGAATTCTCCATCAAGTGGAGTATAGACTTACTGGTGTTACAGTTTATCCTGACACAGTCTAGATAGGGGGGAAATAAGTGACAGATGAAATCGCATCCTTCAAGGTAAAAGCTGCTGACATCCAAGAACAGAAACTCCACCTTCCGGGGACGGTCGCATGACATCGGCGGCCATTTCAGATAGTTAGGGTAACTTGTGATGATGGTCAACACCAAACTGCCATTTTGGATCTATATCTTGTTTTAAGTTTGATCATTACATTTTATTTGATTTAACATCAGATAAGACTTTTATTGAATTGAAATACTTCTTGTCAATACTGAAAGTATATTTGTAGGTCTGAATAGATGCATAAAATATCTTACAAGACATAATGTTGTTTTCAAATTTCAACATGTGTTTTTATAGTTTAGGATTTTAAGCCTCTTTTTCAAAATGGCCGCTTGCAGTTCATTGGCCACATCGATTTACTAACCCAGCATTATGTAACCATCCTTTGTTATTCTGCACCTGTAGCCGTCCATTATTTATATCAAATGTGTATCATATTGGAGTATGATACATCCTACACTTTAGGCTACAAAATGGTATACAAGATAGGCCTATATCTCAACCAATAGGGAATAAGTAGTGTTGTGATTGGTCAGGTGATCTGGGTTAGGATCCATGTGACCCAGCTCGTCATGTACAGTCAACCGCAACAGAAAAGTGGGAGCAAACAGCGCCGATCCAGTCAGCACCAGCGCCGTACAGTGGAGGAGGACCTCAGAGGGGTCCAGACTACCTCAGACCTCAGCACTAACACAAAGATAGCAAAGGTGTGTATGAGAGAAACCAGCCAAATCCCATTAGATATTGTGTATTGAAGTCCTATATACTAGTAAGACTCTGAGAATAATATTTGCCAATATTAGGAAAGTGACAGTTATAATGTGTCCATAACATAATGTAAAACTGAGTGAAATACACAGATCAATTTCCATTGATCCCCCATCTTTATAGGCAGACAGATGTAGGATCTTAATTTGAGCCAGTTTGCTACAGCAGGAAAAGAGTCTTGCAGCAACAGGAAAAGTGAATTATTATTTTCGTAGGAGTTGATACATGTTTCGTTAGGGTAAATCAAGTCTAGAAGCCTTTTAAAACTCAGATACACTAGAGCAAAATTATCAGCAACAAAAGTGTGATCAAATTAAAGCAATTCAATATAGCTTAGTAGAACCTTCAAGTGATCTTAAAATTCTAAATCATTTAGCAAAATGATCCTTGATATGAACTTCTTAAAACAATTACATATCTTATTAGTACCCCCCTTATGTGTTAAGATCCTACAAATGCATGTGTTGACAGCAGTGGAGGCTGCTGAGGGGAGGACGGCTCAGAATCATGGCTAGAATAGAGTGTAATGGCTGGAATGGAGTTTGATACCATTCCATTCAGTCCATGCAGTGCATTATTATTAGCCGTCCTCCCCTCAGCAGCCTCCACCGCTGGACATGTACAGTTTGTTTGTGTTTTGCATGAGGGTGGATATAGAGGAAGGCAAGCTAGTCAAAGCTAGCTTAATGTTTGTGTCCACGTGTGTATAGATAAAGGGGTGCTGTACTATACTATCCTATATGCCACCATCTGCAGGCTTTCTGTGTGCTGTGGGCTCGGGCTGTATGCTAGGCGGGCCGCAGGCCAAGGGCCGTTGAAGGGGTGATCATCTTTGAACAAGGCGACATGGGAAATACCACCTACACTACTGTAGGGGTGCTAATGGGTGCAACCATGGACCTGCTAACATGGACCAAACCAAAATAAAAATACAGGAAATAATCAACAAAACACGGTTACGACAACAACAAACCCAGACAGTAAGAATGTAGGATAATAATGCATTATCGAGATGTAGTTATACAGCACCAGTCGATGGTTTGGACACCTACTCATTCAAAGGTTTTTCTTTATTTTTACTATTTTCTACATAGTAGAAGAATAGTGAAGACATAAAAACTATGAAATAACACATATGGAATCATGTGATAGTAACCAAAAAAGGAGGTGTGAATGCGTGGGGGTGCTTTGCTGGACGCTGTCTGTGATTTATTTAGAATTCAAGGCACACTTAATCTGCATGGCTACTACAGCAATATACAGCGATATGCCGTCACATATGTTTTTCAACAGGACAGTGACAAAAACACACCTCCAGGCTGTGTAAGGGCTATTTTACCAAGAAGGAGAGTGATGGAGTGCTACATCAGATGACCTGGCCTCCACAATCACCCGACCTCAACCCATTTGAGATGGTTGGGGATGAGTCGGACTGCAGAGTGAAGGAAAAGCATATGTGGGAACTCCTTCAAGACTGTAGGAAAAGCATTCCAGGTGAAGCTGCTTGAGAGAATGCCAAGAGTGTGCAAAGCTGTCATCAAGGCAACGGGTGGCTACTTTGAAGAATCTCAAATATAAAATATCTTTTGATTTGCTTAACACTTTTTTGGTTACTAAAGGATTCCATATGTGTCATTTCATAGTTGTTATGTCTTCAATATTATTCTACAATGTAGAAAATAAGTAAAAATAAAGAAAAACCCTGCAATGAGTAGGTGTGTCCAAACTTTTGACTGGTACTTTATATCAGAACTTTTGGATGGGAAAGAGAGAAAAAGGACCATCACAAAAAGAGGACCTTGTTAAAAAAGTCCTGTAATTGAGGGGTGCAACAGGCCTTTGTAATGTATAAGGAAACTATGTTTGATAGCATATAAGTAACTGAACATCTCCAGCCTAATATCTGAGAAATGTTCCTTTCTACTTGTGAACATGACTGACTATTTCTCAATATCTTAATGAAAATGACTGTGATAATCATGGATACGGTGATTTAATTGTTAGATTAATTATAAAATATTCTACAGTGACGACATAGCAACAAAGCAAGAAAATCTAAATATACGATGCGGAGCAAATGAAAATACAATCCATGCAACTACTGGACAAGAAAACAGCTGTAGTTTGACCAAAACAAAGAAGAATGAATGAAAACAACGACTAACAAAAGTACTATGTGACAACTCGAGCAGACCTCCCCCTGAAGACAGCGGGACGGGGAGGGTTAACAGGTTCATACGATACCTAGGTTGACCGTGAGTTTGACACGGCCGCTGTCCAGCTCCAGACGGAGCGTATCGGCGGAGTCCCGGGAGGTAGCGGCCATGAGGAGCCCAAATGCACGCTGGGACATAAAGCGTAGGGAGACGTCCTCTGCCTCTGTGTGCATCACCGCAGGCATCACCACCTTCATGTACATACTGCCGTCATAGCTCAGGATAGACGCCTCTGTAATAAAGGGAAGGGGGGTCAGAGATGAGGAAGAAGCGCAGATAGCCTGAAGGCCGTTCTTAGCTGTGGTATATTGACCGTATACCACAAACCCCTAAAGTGCCTTATTGCTATAATAAGTACTTTACCAATGTAATTAGAACACTAAACAGTAAAGAAATGTGTCTCATGTACCACGGCTTACAGCCAATCAGCATCCAGGTCTCAAAACATTTGGTTTATAATATAGTACACGTCATGTAACAGACTCATATTAGCACGAATGTGTTTCAATGAAAGTTAATGGCAAAGTGGGATAAAAATGTATTTAATTTAAAAAAAAATGTCAACAATCTACTCAAAATACATGTCAAAATGGAAGACAAATTACATATTTTTTAAGATAAATAAAAATGCATAACCTAAATATAGTTGTTGTATTCAGATATTATATTTAGACAAGCATAAATTAGTTCAGGAGTAAAGTTTTGCTTAACATATCCCATAATACGTTACATGGACTCACTCTGTGTGAAATAATAGGGTTTGACATGATTTTTTAAATAACTACCCCTTCCTCTGTCCCTCATACATACAACATCTGTATGGTTCCTCAGTGAAGTACTGTATTTCATGCACATAATGAAATACAAAGACCAGGGAGGCTGGCCATTCCATTATTTAAAAACACTACCTAAGGGAGGTATGAAGTACGACTGTTACACATACACTCACAGGTCTACAGTACACATCCCTTGTGTCTTATTGATGAAAACACACATACCACATACACACTTAGAACCATGTACTATATCTAACACGTGACAACACTGTTCCTGAATGCCCAGACTCCATCATGTGACAACACTGTTCCTGAATGCCCAGACTCCATCATGTGACAACACTGTTCCTGAACGCCCAGACTCCATCACGTGACAACACTGTTCCTGAATGCCCAGACTCCATCATGTGACAACACTGTTCCTGAACGCCCAGACTCCATCATGTGACACCACTGTTCCTGAATGCCCAGACTCCATCACGTGACAACACTGTTCCTGAACGCCCAGACTCCATCACGTGACAACACTGTTCCTGAACGCCCAGACTCCATCATGTGACAACACTGTTCCTGAACGCCCAGACTCCATCATGTGACAACACTGTTCCTGAACGCCCAGACTCCATCACGTGACAACACTGTTCCTGAACGCCCAGACTCCATCATATGTGACAACACTGTTCCTGAACGCCCAGACTCCATCACGTGACAACACTGTTCCTGAACGCCCAGACTCCATCATGTGACCCAGGCTCCACACACAATGATCAACAAGCAGAACATTAAAACATCAACCTCTTCTTTCCTCTGCATTTTCCTCTCATCACGTTGGGTTCCTTCACATGTTCTCTAACAAATACACACACACACACACACACACACACACACACACACACACACACACACACACACACACACACACACACACACACACACACACACACACACACACACACACACACACACACACACACACACACACACACACACACACACACACACACACACACAGAGAACTCTCTCTCTGACTGACACATCTACAGTGCATCCCGGCCTATTCAAGTTAAACAGAGAGATTAGGGCACCAGGGGACACATTTAATCGCAACACTACCCTTTTGTGCAGTTCACACCTGTCATCATGGTGGTGAGTGGCAGGCAGCAGGGCTATAATGCTGGAAGGTGTTCTGTTCTGGAAGAGATGTATTAAAAAGGGCACCCAGCTGTGAAATACCTGCTTTGACACCTCAGCTTTAAAAGAAAAAAATTGTCCTCTGGGCTCAGAAATGCAGCTACATTTTATTTGGATTGAAATAAAAAAAGGCTCTCTGTACATATTTGCAGAGTAAACTTCACTCATATTACGCTTCATGATGTTTCTGTGATTTGATATTGACATTGATTTAATTTGAGCTTTTCTCATGCAGTTACATTTTATTTGAACGACAGAGCTTGACATTATATCTACAATTTATGTCAATCCAAAAGTCTCTATGCCACAAATATGTTATGAAACCAGGTGCTTTGAACCATAGATTATTTGATAACTCTTAGGTAACTAACAGCAACAACAGATAGAAAACGTGTTAAGTAAAAAATAGATCAGTAAAAAGAGTAACTGATTGTACCGCGCTCTGTAGCCCAGAGTCTAATCAGACCAGACCAGACCAGGACAAGGCTCTCTACTTCTTTCTCCCCTCCATTTCCAGCCCTGACACATAAACGCTCACATACTGTAGGCTGCCATGCAAATGGACCCCTATTCCCTTTATAGTGCACTACTTTCGACCAGGGCCCATAGAGCTTTGGTCAAAAGTTGTACACTATATATGGAGAATAGAATGCCATTTGGGACGCACTAACACTTCCCCTCCAGTAATATCCTGTCAGGCAGGGCCAGGCCAGCCAGGCCGGGCCCAGGTCCAACATCACAGGCAGGAAAACCAGGTGAGAGATGTAGTGTGTGAGTGAGAGCGTGTCTAGGTGGCTAACCACAGAGGAAAACTTGAATAGACATGGAAGGACACAAACGAACAATCATTTATCAAGTAAGAGGTTTAACTTGACGAAAAATGCATTGGAGACAAGTTGTCCAAGTGTTCAATACAAACTGAAGGTGTTTGTGAGGATAATTGAAGATTCAGTCAGTACTATGAAATTGCTGCAGTTCACTAAATGTTAGGCTACACAAGTCGTGCAGTTAAAAAGCAATGCATGAAAACGATGAAATGCAAGGCATTCATTCCACTGTTGAACAACTAATCATATAAGAAGTACACTGTTAAATGAGAAAGACTACTCAAAACCCCATCATTGTAAAACCATGAAAAGTAGTGCACCTTAGCTGAGCTCTGGTGTTTGGAGGGTGTTTGGAAGGTGTTTGGAAGGTGTCTGGAGGGTGTTTGGAGGGTGTTTGGAGGGTGTTTGGAGAGTGTTTGGGGGGTGTTTGGGGGGTGTATGGAGGGAAACCCAATGTAAGTGTTATTACACACTGAATGTACCGTATTTCCAAACAGAATGGAAGTACTCTGAAACACAGAGTGGTTCTTCACAGAATGGAATACTCTGAAACACCCAGAGTGGTTCTTCACAGAATGGAAGTACTCTGAAACACCCAGAGTGGTTCTTCACAGAATGGAAGTACTCTGAAACACCCAGAGTGGTTCTTCACAGAATGGAAGTACTCTGAAACACCCAGAGTGGTTCTTCACAGAATGGAAGGACTCTGAAACACCCAGAGTGGTTCTTCACAGAATGGAAGGACTCTGAAACACCCAGAGTGGTTCTTCACAGAATGGAAGTACTCTGAAACACCCAGAGTGGTTCTTCACAGAATGGAAGTACTCTGAAACACCCAGAGTGGTTCTTCACAGAATGGAAGTACTCTGAAACACCCAGAGTGGTTCTTCACAGAATGGAATACTCTGAAATACCCAGAGGGGTTCTTCACAGAATGGAATACTCTGAAACACCCAGAGTGGTTCTTCACAGAATGGAATACTCTGAAATACCCAGAGTGGTTCTTCACAGAATGGAATACTCTGAAACACCCAGAGTGGTTCTTCACAGAATGGAATACTCTGAAACACAGAGTGGTTCTTCACAGAATGGAAGTACTCTGAAATACCCAGAGTGTGAAAAAATAAAAAATTCAAGACACCACACACAGAAATCAGAACCATGGACAGCCACATCATATTTATCTTACGTTAATTGGACTAAATCATTTTTGGTATCTTTTAGTTGTCACTGTATTAGACTAAGCAGAGGTGATTAGAATACGTTGAAATATAGAAGTTGAAATGGTGCTGGAATAGTGGAGGCAGCTCCTGTTTTATTTCCAACTTGTGATAATTCTACAACTCTACAATCAATAGTTGTTTAGTGTTCCGTAAATGTCGGAAACATTAAGTTGCTTGACCCTGCTGTAGGTCATGTGACTGTCTGTTACTGTACATGCAATATGCTTTGTGGACTTCACCAGACAAAAAAGCTCTCCTGTTTTGTGATGAAATAAAGAGTGTTTTTTCCGCCACTGTGTCTTCTTCTCGTCTTGGCCTTTAGGCCTATATATAAGAACTAACAGGTTATAGAGCAAACAAAGGTTGGTATATGGCTTATTTCTGGCTGCCCCAGTGATTTTACCCACCCACCGCCACTGCAGACAACAGTCAATCATATCATCTAAGTCAACTGCACTGTGATTCAATCCATCTGAACAATCTTCCTTGCCATATACCATCATCTGAATATAAAGACTCAGGTCAGATTAGCATAATGGGTGACTAACAATAGAAGTCATTGTCTGTATTTTTTCCATGAATGTGAAATATGTCACATTTCAGTTGATTTTTTATATTATTCATATAATAAATACCTTAGAGACCTTTGAACTGTATTACTCTATCAATATAGTAAAAAATACAAAAATGTGACCTGTTCATATTTTGTCATTTGATAATTTGGCGCTTGGGCAGTT
Source organism: Salvelinus namaycush (assembly GCF_016432855.1). Lineage (NCBI taxonomy): Eukaryota > Metazoa > Chordata > Actinopteri > Salmoniformes > Salmonidae > Salvelinus > Salvelinus namaycush. Next base: position 33,337,747 of record NC_052330.1, read on the forward strand.
TATTCAACACAGATTGAGGACCTAGTAGCTGAGGACTAACTGTTTGTCTTAAATGTTGTGTTTTGTATTGATTTCTGTGTTGTTTAACATTGTATTTGGTTGTTATGTGACCAAGTCACCCTTGGGAATGAGACCCTGTTCTCAATGAGCTTTCCCTGAATAAAGAATAAATATTTTTTATATATATATTCTGCACCAGGAACCAAGCAAGTAATTTAAGAGTTTGGTCTCGTGACAATAGCTTTTCCAAAGCTCTGACTACTACCATGCTCCTACACATATTCCCAGATCTCTTCAGCAACACAACACATGGAGAACAGGAGGGAGGACGACCCCAGAGCTCTTCAGCAACACATGGATAACAGGAGGGAGGACGACCCCAGAGCCCTTCAGCAACACATGGATAACAGGAGGGAGGACGATCCCAGAGCCCTTCAGCAACACATGGATAACAGGAGGGAGGTCGATCCCAGAGCTCTTCAGCAACACAACACATGGAGAACAGGAGGGAGGTCGATCCCAGAGCCCTTCAGCAACACATGGATAACAGGAGGGAGGTCGATCCCAGAGCCCTTCAGCAACACATGGATAACAGGAGGGAGGACGATCCCAGAGCTCTTCAGCAACACATGGATAACAGGAGGGAGGACGATCCCAGAGCTCTTCAGCAACACATTGATAACAGGAGGGAGGACGATCCCAGAGCTCTTCAGCAACACAACACATGGAGAACAGGAGGGAGGTCGATCCCAGAGCTCTTCAACCACACAACACATGGAGAACAGGAGGGAGGACGATCCCAGAGCTCTTCAGCAACATAACACATGGATAACAGGAGGGAGGACGATCCCAGAGCTCTTCAGCAACACAACACATGGAGAACAGGCGGGAGGACGATCCCAGAGCTCTTCAGCAACACATGGATAACAGGAGGGAGGACAATCCCAAAGCTCTTCAGCAACACATGGAGAACAGGAGGGAGGACGATCCCAGAGCTCTTCAACAACACAACACATGGAGAACAGGAGGGAGGACGATCCCAGAGCTCTTCAACAACACAACACATGGAGAACAGGAGGGAGGACGATCCCAGAGCTCTTCAACAACACAACACATGGAGAACAGGAGAGAGGACGATCCCAGAGCTCTTCAACAACACAACACATGGAGAACAGGAGGGAGGACGATCCCAGAGCTCTTCAGCAACACAACACATGGAGAACAGGAGGGAGGACGATGAGGTGATTATAGCTATTCAAGCACTTTGGAGACTAATAACTGGTTTACGCCCTGGTAACAGGCCTGTATGGAACTTAATGTGTCTGTGGTGTATGTGTGTGTGTGTGTGTGTGTGTGTGTGTGTGTTTTGATGACACTGACACACACACCCCCACCCCCACATACACTGCACTGCTGCTATGCATACACAGCTGTGTGTAATTCTGAAGAGAGACATCAACAGCTCTGAACAGCTCATCTCAGATGGTAATTAAGGAAGGGGGGAGTTAGAGCCACTTTACATAATTATAAATAGTGGGAGAAGATGGAGGGAGCAGGAAGGAGGGAGGAAGATGAGGAAGGTTATTAACAACATGAAAGCACCACAGCACAGATCTGTGATATGGAGATGGAGGGGGTGGTCCATGTTGAGCTCAGCAGGGTTTTCTGTGAAGTATAATTTCTGCAGCAGCATTTAACATGGAAGAAAACATTACAGATGCCTGTTTTGAAGTGTTGGTGTGTGTGTCCGCTGATTGTGTTTATGTCTGTGTGCGTGTGTGTGTTTACAGACTAAAGTCCCTCTCAGAGTAAGGCAGCGGGAAATGGCTCCACTCGACAGAAGAGGCTCTATAGGGCGAGCGGACATTATTCCCCGTAATCCACCCATGTCACTCAGTGTAGAGTGTTTCAATAGAGACAACATTAAGGCAGTGTTTCAATAGAGACAACATTATGGCAGTGTTTCAATAGAGACAACATTATGGCAGTGTTTCAATAGAGACAACATTATGGCAGTGTTTCAATAGAGACAGACAACATTATGGCAGTGTTTCAATAGAGACAACATTATGGCAGTGTTTCAATAGAGACAACATTAAGGCAGTGTTTCAATAGAGACAACATTATGGCAGTGTTTCAATAGAGACAACATTATGGCAGTGTTTCAACAGAGACAACATTATGGCAGTGTTTCAACAGAGACAACATTATGGCAGTGTTTCAACAGAGACAACATTATGGCAGTGTTTCAAAAGAGACAGACAACATTATGGCAGTGTTTCAATAGAGACAACATTAAGGCAGTGTTTCAAAAGAGACAGACAACATTATGGCAGTGTTTCAATAGAGACAACATTATGGCAGTGTTTCAATAGAGACAACATTATGGCAGTGTTTCAACAGAGACAACATTATGGCAGTGTTTCAATAGAGACAACATTAAGACAGTGTTTCAATAGAGACAACATTATGGCAGTGTTTCAATAGAGACAGACAACATTATGGCAGTGTTTCAATAGAGACAACATTATGGCAGTGTTTCAACAGAGATAGACAACATTATGGCAGTGTTTCAATAGAGACAGACAACTTTATGGCAGTGTTTCAATAGAGACAGACAACATTATGGCAGTGTTTCAATAGAGACAGACAACATTATGGCAGTGTTTCAATAGAGACAACATTATGGCAGTGTTTCAATAGAGACAGACAACATTATGGCAGTGTTTCAATAGAGACAACATTATGGCAGTGTTTCAATAGAGACAACATTATGGCAGTGTTTCAATAGAGACAGACAACATTATGGCAGTGTTTCAATAGAGATAACATTAAGGCAGTGTTTCAATAGAGACAACATTAAGGCAGTGTTTCAATAGAGACAGACAACATTATGGCAGTGTTTCAATAGAGACAACATTATGGCAGTGTTTCAATAGAGACAGACAACATTATGGCAGTGTTTCAATAGAGACAACATTATGGCAGTGTTTCAATAGAGACAACATTATGGCAGTGTTTCAATAGAGACAGACAACATTATGGCAGTGTTTCAATAGAGACAACATTATGGCAGTGTTTCAATAGAGACAGACAACATTATGGCAGTGTTTCAATAGAGACAACATTATGGCAGTGTTTCAATAGAGACAACATTATGGCAGTGTTTCAATAGAGACAGACAACATTATGGCAGTGTTTCAATAGAGATAACATTAAGGCAGTGTTTCAATAGAGACAACATTAAGGCAGTGTTTCAATAGAGACAACATTATGGCAGTGTTTCAATAGAGACAACATTAAGGCAGTGTTTCAATAGAGACAACATTAAGGCAGTGTTTCAATAGAGACAACATTAAGGCAGTGTTTCAATAGAGACAGACAACTTTATGGCAGTGTTTCAATAGAGACAAAATTAAGGCAGTGTTTCAAAAGAGACAGACAACTTTATGGCAGTGTTTCAATAGAGACAACTTTATGGCAGTGTTTCAACAGAGACAACATTATGGCAGTGTTTCAATAGAGACAACATTATGGCAGTGTTTCAACAGAGACAACATTATGGCAGTGTTTCAATAGAGACAACATTAAGGCAGTGTTTCAATAGAGACAACATTATGGCAGTGTTTCAATAGAGACAGACAACATTATGGCAGTGTTTCAACAGAGACAACATTATGGCAGTGTTTCAATAGAGACAACATTATGGCAGTGTTTCAACAGAGACAACATTATGGCAGTGTTTCAATAGAGACAACATTATGGCAGTGTTTCAATAGAGACAGACAACATTATGGCAGTGTTTCAATAGAGACAGACAACATTATGGCAGTGTTTCAACAGAGACAACATTATGGCAGTGTTTCAATAGAGACAACATTATGGCAGTGTTTCAATAGAGACAGACAACATTATGGCAGTGTTTCAACAGAGACAACATTATGGCAGTGTTTCAATAGAGACAACATTATGGCAGTGTTTCAATAGAGACAACATTATGGCAGTGTTTCAATAGAGACAACATTATGGCAGTGTTTCAATAGAGACAGACAACTTTATGGCAGTGTTTCAATAGAGACAACATTAAGGCAGTGTTTCAACAGAGACAGACAACTTTATGGCAGTGTTTCAATAGAGACAACTTTATGGCAGTGTTTCAATAGAGACAACTTTATGGCAGTGTTTCAACAGAGACAACATTATGGCAGTTTCAATAGAGACAACATTAAGGCAGTGTTTCAACAGAGGCAGACAACAATAAGGCAGTGTTTCAATAGAGACAACATTATGGCAGTGTTTCAATAGAGACAACATTATGGCAGTGTTTCAATAGAGACAACAATATGGCAGTGTTTCAACAGAGACAACATTATGGCAGTGTTTCAATAGAGACAACATTATGGCAGTGTTTCAATAGAGACAGACAACATTAAGGCAGTGTTTCAATAGAGACAACATTATGGCAGTGTTTCAATAGAGACAACATTGTGGCAGTGTTTCAATAGAGACAGACAACATTATGGCAGTGTTTCAATAGAGACAACATTAAGGCAGTGTTTCAATAGAGACAACATTATGGCAGTGTTTTAATAGAGACAACATTATGGCAGTGTTTCAATAGAGACACCATTATGGCAGTGTTTCAATAGAGACAGACAACATTATGGCAGTGTTTCAATAGAGACAACATTAAGGCAGTGTTTCAATAGAGACAAACAACATTATGGCAGTGTTTCAATAGAGACAACATTAAGGCAGTGTTTCAATAGAGACAGACAACATTATGGCAGTGTTTCAACAGAGACAGACAACATTAAGGCAGTGTTTCAATAGAGACAACATTATGGCAGTGTTTCAATAGAGACAACATTATGGCAGTGTTTCAATAGAGACAACATTATGGCAGTGTTTCAATAGAGACAACATTATGGCAGTGTTTCAATAGAGACAGACAACATTATGGCAGTGTTTCAATAGAGACAACATTAAGGCAGTGTTTCAATAGAGACAAACAACATTATGGCAGTGTTTCAACAGAGACAGACAACATTAAGTTAGTGTTTCAATAGAGACAACATTATGGCAGTGTTTTAATAGAGACAGACAACATTATGGCAGTGTTTCAACAGAGACAGACAACATTAAGGCAGTGTTTCAATAGAGACAACATTATGGCAGTGTTTCAATAGAGACAACATTATGGCAGTGTTTCAATAGAGACAACATTATGGCAGTGTTTCAATAGAGACAACATTATGGCAGTGTTTCAATAGAGACAGACAACATTATGGCAGTGTTTCAACAGAGACAGACAACATTATGGCAGTGTTTCAATAGAGACAGACAACATTATGGCAGTGTTTCAACAGAGACAACATTATGGCAGTGTTTCAATAGAGACAACATTATGGCAGTGTTTCAATAGAGACAACATTATGGCAGTGTTTCAATAGAGACAACATTATGGCAGTGTTTCAATAGAGACAACATTATGGCAGTGTTTCAATAGAGACAGACAACATTATGGCAGTGTTTCAATAGAGACAGACAACATTAAGGCAGTGTTTCAATAGAGACAACATTATGGCAGTGTTTCAATAGAGACAACATTATGGCAGTGTTTCAATAGAGACAACATTATGGCAGTGTTTCAATAGAGACAACATTATGGCAGTGTTTCAATAGAGACAGACAACATTATGGCAGTGTTTCAATAGAGACAACATTAAGGCAGTATTTTTAATCCCCCGTCCCTTCAGGAGGCCTTTTGGTAGGCCGTCATTGTCAATAGGAATTTGTTTTTAACTGACTTGCCTAGTAAAATAAAGGTTAAACAAAAAAATAAAACAATAAAACAGTGTACTGTAATGTAGAAACCATGTTTCTGTATCTTAAATTATATCCTATTTATGATAAGCAGATAAGAAGCAAGTCAGATGTGTATTTGACCAAAATTATGCCGATGTTTTGATATATGATGTTAGTCAGATGATTTATGATTGTAAAATGTCCTCCCAGCGGGTTGTCTGATTCATCTTCACGCACGCACACACACGCACGCACGCACGCACACACACACACACACACACACACACACACACACACACACACACACACACACACACACACACACACACACACACACACACACACACACACACACACACACACACACCAAGGAGATTATGCAAGATTAACTTCGAAATTGGACTTCTGTCTATCCATGTCATGAGGACGTGGAAAAAATGAACGAAAATGCCTTCAAAACCGGCCACTCGTGGTAACAGTGCACACTATTACCGTCATGAAGTCTTGGGTTTTGTGAAGGTGTTGTGGATGGTGATGGTGAATGGGTGTAATGCATTGACTCTGGATCAGAAGGTTCCGTATTTTGATCCCAGTGGTGGACATTGTTTTTGAAATACAGTACCAGTCAAAAGTTGACACACCTACTCATTCCAGGATTTTTCTTTATTTTTACTATTTTCTACATTGTAGAATAATAGTGAAGACATCAAAACTATGAAATAGCAAATATGGAATCATGTAGTAAAATAAAGTGTTAAACAAATCTAAATATATTTTATATTTTACATTCTTCAAAGTAGCCACCCTTTGCCTTGATGACAGCTTTGCACACTCTTGGTATTCTCTCAACCAGCGTCATGAGGTAGTCACCTGGAATGCATTTCAATTAACAGGTGTGCCTTGTTAAAAGTTAATTTGTGAAATTTCTTTCCTTTTTAAAAAGTTTTGACTCTCGTGAGCTACACAACAAAAACCTACCCAGCAGACTTACAAGCTATCTAGAAACATTTAGCTAGAACAAACCTAGCAAGGGGAGTTAATACAACTACATTAAACGACCAAACTAAGTGAGTAAACCAAAAAGGAGCAGTTTGAGCTAAATTAGAGCTAGTTAGCAACAGACAAACACAACCAGTTGCCATGGCAATGGGGCAGCAGAACAGAGCAGCCGCAGCAATTGTAGCAGAGCCCACAAGCACCATGTCCCCACTCTCCCTCAACACTGAATCCATTCTCTACCCTCCAGAGGCCAAAAATGACACAACGAGGAAAGCTATTAAACAGAAACTACTAAAGATGAGGCCAGAAACCCTTTTCACAGACCTCTACAAAAACGGTGATGTGATTAATCTAATCTTTCTCACTGACCAGCCAAATGCTTGGCGCTCAGCAGTCTGCTCTCACTACCCATCCATAAAGAAAGAGGGAATCTGTAATGGGTGGACAATGAAAGGCAAAGACAGAGATGACCCTGACAGCACCATGATAACAATCAACCTTTACAACACAGGGATTTTCATGGTCCAGGTAATCTTAGGCTGTTTGAAACAGACTTTCAGACCATTAAGGAGAGAGCAGAGAGAGAGAAGGACACCATCAGTGACATGCCCTCGCACAAGACAAACTCCACCAGCACCACCCTCACCCCTACTATCCCCACCCAACAAGGCACACCCTGCACCTCTCTTCCCACCATAGTGGAGGACACGCCCCAGGAGGAGAGCGACCCCGTCAGTGCAGAGCAGGGTCAGGCCCTCCTCACCATCATGGCTGCCATGAGGGATGAGTTCACCAAACTGGAGGGGAAGATGGTCCTGCTCAGGGAGAGCGTGAGCAAACAGCAACCAGACAGCCAAACCTTAGAGGAGCTCCTAACCAAGGTGTAAACAGCAACCAGACATCCTCACCTTAGAGGAGCTCCTAACCAAGGTGTTAACAGCAACCAGACACCTTAGAGGAGCTCCTAACAAAGGTGTTAACATCAACCAGACACCTTAGAGGAGCTCCTAACCAAGGTGTTAACAGCAACCAGACATCCTCACCTTAGAGGAGCTCCTAACCAAGGTGTTAACAGCAACCAGACACCTTAGAGGAGCTCCTAACCAAGGTATTAACATCAACCAGACACCTTAGAGGAGCTCCTAACCAAGGTGTTAACATCAACCAGACACCTTAGAGGAGCTCCTAACCAAGGTGTTAACAGCAACCAGACATCCACACCTTAGAGGAGCTCCTAACCAAGGTGTTAACAGCAACCAGACATCCTCACCTTAGAGGAGCTCCTAACCAAGGTGTAAACAGCCACCAGACACCTTAGAGGAGCTCCTAACCAAGGTGTAAACAGCCACCAGACATCCACACCTTAGAGGAGCTCCTAACCAAGGTGTTAACAGCAAGCAGACATCCTCACCTTATAGGAGCTCCTAACCAAGGTGTAAACAGCAACCAGACACCTTAGAGGAGCTCCTAACCAAGGTGTTAACAGCAACCAGACATCCTCACCTTAGAGGAGCTCCTAACCAAGGTGTAAACAGCAACCAGACACCTTAGAGGAGCTCCTAACCAAGGTGTTAACAGCAACCAGACATCCTCACCTTAGAGGAGCTCCTAACCAAGGTGTTAACAGCAACCAGACACCACACCTTAGAGGAGCTCCTAACCAAGGTGTAAACAGCCACCAGACATCCACACCTTAGAGGAGCTCCTAACCAAGGTGTTAACAGCAAGCAGACATCCTCACCTTATAGGAGCTCCTAACCAAGGTGTTAACAGCAATCAGACATCCTCACCTTAGAGGAGCTCCTAACCAAGGTGTTAACAGCAACCAGACACCTTAGAGGAGCTCCTAACCAAGGTGTTAACAGCAACCAGACATCCTCACCTTAGAGGAACTCCTAACCAAGGTGTTAACAGCAACCAGACATCCTCACCTTAGAGGAGCTCCTAACCAAGGTGTTAACAGCAACCAGACACCACACCTTAGAGGAGCTCCTAACCAAGGTGTTAAAATCAACCAGACATCCTCACCTTAGAGGAGCTCCTAACCAAGGTGTTAACAGCAACCAGACACCTTAGAGGAGCTAATAACCAAAGTGTTAACAGCAACCAGACATCCTCACCTTAGAGGAGCTCCTAACCAAGGTGTTAACAGCAACCAGACATCCTCACCTTAGAGGAGCTTCTAACCAAGGTGTTAACAGCAACCAGACATCCTCACCTTAGAGGAGCTCCTAACCAAGGTGTTAACAGCAACCAGACATCCTCACCTTAGAGGAGCTCCTAACCAAGGTGTTAACAGCAACCAGACACCTTAGAGGAGCTCCTAACCAAGGTGTAAACAGCAAGCAGACACCTTAGAGGAGCTCCTAACCAAGGTGTTAACATCAACCAGACATCCTCACCTTAGAGGAGCTCCTAACCAAGGTGTAAACAGCAACCAGACATCTTAGAGGAGCTCCTAACCAAGGTGTTAACAGCAAGCAGACACCTTAGAGGAGCTCCTAACCAAGGTGTTAACATCAACCAGACATCCTCACCTTAGAGGAGCTCCTAACCAAGGTGTAAACAGCAACCAGACACCTTAGAGGAGCTCCTAACCAAGGTGTTAACAGCAACCAGACATCCTCACCTTAGAGGAGCTCCTAACCAAGGTGTAAACAGCAACCAGACATCCTCACCTTAGAGGAGCTCCTAACCAAGGTGTTAACAGCAACCAGACATCCTCACCTTAGAGGAGCTCCTAACCAAGGTGTAAACAGCAACCAGACATCCTCACCTTAGAGGAGCTCCTAACCAAGGTGTAAACAGCAACCAGACACCTTAGAGGAGCTCCTAACCAAGGTGTTAACATCAACCAGACATCCTCACCTTAGAGGGGCTCCTAACCAAGGTGTTAACATCAACCAGACATCCTCACCTTATAGGAGCTCCTAACCAAGGTCTTAACAGCAACCAGACATCCTCACCTTAGAGGAGCTCCTAACCAAGGTGTAAACAGCAACCAGACACCTTAGAGGAGCTCCTAACCAAGATGTAAACAGCAACCAGACATCCTCACCTTAGAGGAGCTCCTAACCAAGGTGTTAACAGCAACCAGACACCTTAGAGGAGCTCCTAACAAAGGTGTAAACAGCAACCAGACATCCTCACCTTAGTGGAGCTCCTAACCAAGGTGTTAACAGCAACCAGACATCCACACCTTAGAGGAGTTCCTAACCAAGGTGTTAACAGCAACCAGACATCCTCACCTTGGAGGAGCTCCTAACCAAGGTGTTAACAGCAACCAGACATCCACACCTTAGAGGAGCTCCTAACCAAGGTGTTAACAGCAACCAGACACCTTAGAGGAGCTCCTAACCAAGGTGTAAACAGCAACCAGACACCTTAGAGGAGCTCCTAACCAAGCTGTTAACATCAACCAGACATCCTCACCTTAGAGGGGCTCCTAACCAAGGTGTTAACATCAACCAGACATCCTCACCTTATAGGAGCTCCTAACCAAGGTCTTAACAGCAACCAGACATCCTCACCTTAGAGGAGCTCCTAACCAAGGTGTAAACAGCAACCAGACACCTTAGAGGAGCTCCTAACCAAGTTGTAAACAGCAACCAGACATCCTCACCTTAGAGGAGCTCCTAACCAAGGTGTTAACAGCAACCAGACATCCTCACCTTAGAGGAGCTCCTAACAAAGGTGTAAACAGCAACCAGACATCCTCACCTTAGAGGAGCTCCTAACCAAGGTGTTAACAGCAACCAGACATCCTCACCTTAGAGGAGCTCCTAACCAAGGTGTAAACAGCAACCAGACATCTTAGAGGAGCTCCTAACCAAGGTGTTAACAGCAAGCAGACACCTTAGAGGAGCTCCTAACCAAGGTGTTAACATCAACCAGACATCCTCACCTTAGAGGAGCTCCTAACCAAGGTGTAAACAGCAACCAGACACCTTAGAGGAGCTCCTAACCAAGGTGTTAACAGCAACCAGACATCCTCACCTTAGAGGAGCTCCTAACCAAGGTGTTAACAGCAAGCAGACACCTTAGAGGAGCTCCTAACCAAGGTGTAAACAGCAACCAGACATCCTCACCTTAGAGGAGCTCCTAACCAAGGTGTTAACAGCAACCAGACATCCTCACCTTAGAGGAGCTCCTAACCAAGGTGTAAACAGCAACCAGACATCCTCACCTTAGAGGAGCTCCTAACCAAGGTGTAAACAGCAACCAGACACCTTAGAGGAGCTCCTAACCAAGGTGTTAACATCAACCAGACATCCTCACCTTAGAGGGGCTCCTAACCAAGGTGTTAACATCAACCAGACATCCTCACCTTATAGGAGCTCCTAACCAAGGTCTTAACAGCAACCAGACATCCTCACCTTAGAGGAGCTCCTAACCAAGGTGTAAAAAGCAACCAGACACCTTAGAGGAGCTCCTAACCAAGATGTAAACAGCAACCAGACATCCTCACCTTAGAGGAGCTCCTAACCAAGGTGTTAACAGCAACCAGACACCTTAGAGGAGCTCCTAACAAAGGTGTAAACAGCAACCAGACATCCTCACCTTAGTGGAGCTCCTAACCAAGGTGTTAACAGCAACCAGACATCCACACCTTAGAGGAGCTCCTAACCAAGGTGTTAACAGCAACCAGACATCCTCACCTTAGAGGAGCTCCTAACCAAGGTGTTAACAGCAACCAGACATCCACACCTTAGAGGAGTTCCTAACCAAGGTGTTAACAGCAACCAGACATCCTCACCTTAGAGGAGCTCCTAACCAAGGTGTTAACAGCAACCAGACATCCACAACTTAGAGGAGCTCCTAACCAAGGTGTTAACAGAAACCAGACATCCTCACCTTAGAGGAGCTCCTAACCAAGGTGTAAACAGCAACCAGACATCCTCACCTTAGAGGAGCTCCTAACCAAGGTGTTAACAGCAACCAGACATCCACACCTTAGAGGAGCTCCTAACCAAGGTGTAAACAGCAACCAGACATCCTCACCTTAGAGGAGCTCCTAACCAAGGTGTTAACAGCAACCAGACATCCTCACCTTAGAGGAGCTCCTAACCAAGGTGTTAACAGCAACCAGACACCTTAGAGGAGCTAATAACCAAGGTGTAAACAGCAACCAGACACCTTAGAGGAGCTCCTAACCAAGGTCTTAACAGCAACCAGACATCCTCACCTTAGAGGAGCTCCTAACCAAGGTGTAAACAGCAACCAGACATCCTCACCTTAGAGGAGCTCCTAACCAAGGTCTAAACAGCAAACAGACATCCTCACCTTAGAGGAGCTCCTAACCAAGGTGTTAACAGCAACCAGACACCTTAGAGGAGCTCCTAACCAAGGTGTTAACAGCCACCAGACATCCTCACCTTAGAGGAGCTCTTAACCAAGGTGTTAACAGCAACCAGACACCTTAGAGGAGCTCCTAACCAAGGTGTTAACAGCAACCAGACATCCACACCTTAGAGGAGCTCCTAACCAAGGTGTTAACAGCAACCAAACACCTTAGAGGAGCTCCTAACCAAGGTGTTAACAGCAACCAGACATCCTCACCTTAGAGGAGCTCCTAACCAAGGTGTAAACAGCAACCAGACATCCTCACCTTAGAGGAGCTCCTAACCAAGGTGTAAACAGCAACCAGACATCCTCACCTTAGAGGAGCTCCTAACCAAGGTGTAAACAGCAACCAGACATCCACACCTTAGAGGAGCTCCTAACCAAGGTATTAACAGCAACCAGACACCTTAGAGGAGCTCCTAACCAAGGTGTAAACAGCAACCAGACATCCTCACCTTAGAGGAGCTCCTAACCAAGGTGTTAACAGCAACCAGACATCCACACCTTAGAGGAGCTCCTAACCAAGGTGTTAACAGCAACCAGACACCTTAGAGGAGCTCCTAACCAAGGTGTTAACAGCAACCAGACATCCTCACCTTAGAGGAGCTCCTAACCAAGGTGTTAACAGCAACCAGACATCCTCACCTTAGAGGAGCTCCTAACCAAGGTGTTAACAGCAACCAGACATCCACACCTTAGAGGAGCTCCTAACCAAGGTGTTAACAGCAACCAGACATCCACACCTTAGAGGAGCTCCTAACCAAGGTGTTAACAGCAACCAGACACCTTAGAGGAGCTCCTAACCAAGGTGTTAACAGCAATCAGACATCCACACCTTAGAGGAGCTCCTAACCAAGGTGTAGACAGAGCAGGACAGCAGCCTTGCAAAACAGCTGAAAGAGTTTCAGCAAGAGAGAGACGGACTCAAGAGAGAGATGGCTGATCTACCGAAGGAGGTGAGAGAGCTGGCTGATCTACCAAAGGAGGTGAGAGAGCTGGCTGATCTAACAAAGGAGGTGAGAGAGCTGGCTGATCTACCAAAGGAGGTGAGAGAGCTGGCTGATCTAACAAAGGAGGTGAGAGAGCTGGCTGATCTAACAAAGGAGGTGAGAGAGCTGGCTGATCTAACAAAGGAGGTGAGAGAGCTCCAAAAAGACAGGCAGAGCAGTAATAACAATCTGACCACACTAAGAGAGGAGCTGCAGGAGAGAAAGAGAACAGAGGACAGGCTACAGGAGAGAAAGGGAACAGAGAACAGGCTGCAGGAGAGAAAGAGAACAGAGAACAGTCTGCAGGAGAGAAAGAGAACAGAGGACAGGCTGCAGGAGAGAAAGAGAACAGAGGACAGGCTGCAGGAGAGAAAGAGAACAGAGGACAGGCTGCAGGAGAGAAAGAGAACAGAGGACAGGCTGCAGGAGAGAAAGGGAACAGAGAACAGGCTGCAGGAGAGAAAGAGAACAGAGGACAGACTGCAGGAGAGAAAGAGAACAGAGGACAGACTGCAGGAGAGAAAGAGAACAGTGGACAGGCTGCAGGAGAGAAAGAGAACAGAGGACAGACTGCAGGAGAGAAAGAGAACAGAGGACAGGCTGCAGGAGAGAAAGAGAACAGAGGACAGGCTGCAGGAGAGAATAGAGAACAGAGGACAGACTGCAGGAGAGAAAGAGGACAGAGGACAGGCTGCAGGAGAGAAAGGGAACAGAGGACAGACTGCAGGAGGGAAAGGGAACAGAGGACAGGCTGCAGGAGAGAAAGGGAACAGAGGACAGACTGCAGGAGAGAAAGGGAACAGAGGACAGGCTGCAGGAGAGAAAGAGAACAGAGGACAGGCTGCAGGAGAGAAAGAGAACAGAGGACAGACTGCAGGAGAGAAAGAGAACAGAGGACAGACTGCAGGAGAGAAAGAGAACAGAGGACAGACTGCAGGAGAGAAAGAGAACAGAGGACAGACTGCAGGAGAGAAAGAGAACAGAGGACAGACTGCAGGAGAGAAAGAGAACAGAGGACAGGCTGCAGGAGAGAAAGAGAACAGAGGACAGGCTGCAGGAGAGAAAGAGAACAGAGGACAGGCTGCAGGAGAGAAAGAGAACAGAGGACAGACTGCAGGAGAGAAAGAGGACAGAGGACAGACTGCAGGAGAGAAAGAGGACAGAGGACAGGCTGCAGGAGAGAAAGAGAACATAGGACAGGCTGCAGGAGCAGCTAGATCACCACTCTGTGACCTGGCCTCACACAGCAGAGGAGCCCACCTCAACCAGCCAGACCTCCCCAGCCCTGCCTGCTGCACACATCCCCCCCAGCCCACAGAACAGCCTCCCACTGACAGCGGCACCAGCACAAACCAGCCACACCCCAGCTCCGACACCCACCAGCTCCCACTCTACCCCCTCCAGTCCAGAAGAAACAGACCAGCCACACCCCAGCTCCAACACCCACCAGCCCCCACTCTACCCCCTCCAGTCCAGAAGAAAAAGACCAGCCACACCTCAGCTCCAACACCCACCAGCCCCCACTCTACCCCCTCGTGTCCAGAAGAAACACTGGCTGACATCGTCCTGTTGATGGACTCAAATAAGAAGTTTGTTCAGGAGAATTAACTTTTCCCTAGACACAAAAGGAGAAAGGTGTGGTGCCCAACAACGCAGAGTGCCATGGAGCTGCTTGATAAGGCCCAGCTCAATGGACGCCAAGCCACATAATCATACACACCGGAAGCAACGACCTGCGTGCTCAGCAGGAGAGTGTGGCGACTTCACTACGGGGAGTGATTGAGAAGGCCTCCGCAATCTTTCCCAACTCAAGGATCATGGTGTCAACCCTTCTACAGAGGAAGGACTTCCACCCTGCCACAATCCAAAGAATAAACGCCAGCCTCTCCCAGGACTGTGCCCTGTGACCCAATGTACACCTGACCCACCATCCCACCCTCAATCTGGACTGTCTCTATGACCATGTTCACCTGTACAGGGAGACAGTCCCCATCCTTTCCAAGACTCTCAAGGACATTGCTTTAAACCGCAGCCCGACCTTTCCACCCAGGGACAGTGAGCAAATCTCCACCCTTCTGAGATCACAGAGACAACACCCCGCACCAGCACCCTGGACCCCCGAGCCACGACCACAGCACCACCAACCTCAATGCCCACCACAGCCAGCGCAGCACAGACCACCCCAGCCCACTTTTAGACCCACCCAGACGAGGCCTACCCCCCCCCCCCCCCCCCCCCATCAACCAAATGAGTGACATTAAACACATGCTAAGTCTACTATGCTCACATATGATAGGTCGAGGGTCATGGTAAGATGAGCAAAATAACTCCACCCTCCTCACACTACACCCACCCAAGTAGCATGACACAAAGGCTATTTTAAATGATGAACAAATCACATGTGCATAATAAGAGTTTACATTAATTTAAAAATTATATTTTAATAGCTCTTGTTGGATTGTGAGTGTTTGTCTCATTTTGAAGGTAAAGAAAAAACAGTTATTAAATCTTTTTAGGTTGCATGTTGGAATTTACAAGAATGGAAGTCCTCTGCTTTTGGACTAAAGAACAGAAATCCAGAAATTGATGATGTTGATATTGTAGTACTACAGGAAACATGGTGCAGAGTTGATGTTTCCACTGGCTGTCCACTAGGTTATAGGGAGATAATCATACCATCCACTAAATTAAAAGGAATCAAACAGGGCAGAGACTCAGGTGGAATGCTAATATGGTACAAATCTGAACGAATTAATTTAATCAAATTGATCAAAACAGGAGAATTCTTTATCTGGTTAAAAATCAACAAGGTGGCTATCTTAACAGATAAAAACGTCTTCCTCTGTGCCACATACATTCCCCCCTCAGAGTCAACCTACATCAACGAAGAGAGTTTATACATTCTAGAGGGGGAGATTTGTCACTTTCAGGCCCAAGGCAACATACTGGTCTGTGGAGACCTGAATGGTAGAACAGCAGAGGAACTAGACACTATTAACAGTCATGGGGATAAACACCTACCAGGAAGCAACAACCTTTCCCTCCCCACATACCTCCCCCCAGAAACAACTATGACAAAGTGAAAAACAAAAATGGAGTACAGCTCCTGCAGCTCTGTCGAACACTGGGTCTGTACATAGTTAATGATAGGCTAAGAGGGAACTATTTTGGTAAGTACACCTACAGCTCATCCTTTGGCAGCAGCACTGTAGACTACTTCATCACTGACCTCAACCCAGAGTCTCTCAGAGCGTTCACAGTCACCCCACTGACACCTCTCTCAGACCACAGTAAAATCACAGTGTATCTGAGAAGAGCGATACCCAACCATGAAGCATCACGGCCCAATAAATTACATGGTACTAAACAGGCCTATAGATGGAGTGCAAACAGTACAGAAATCTACCAAAAAGCAATTAGTAGCCAAAAAATACTATCTCTCCAGGACAACTTTTTAGCCATAACATTCTCCTACAGCAATTAAGGTGTACATTTGGCCGTTTGGAACATAAACTTTATATTTGACAAATTAGCCTCCTTGGCTAATCTAAAAAAAACACAAGAGCAAACCAAAAATAATAGATAATGAAAAATGGCTTGATAATGATTGCCAAAAATCTAAGAAAGTCATTGAGAAATATATCTAATCAAAAACACAGAGACCAAGACAACAAAAATATACACCTTCAATATGGGGAAATACTGAAGCAATACAAACACACCCTAAGAACAAAAAAGGAACAGCACATTAGAAACCAGCTGAATGTAATTGAATCCATAGAATCAAACAATTTCTGGGAGAATTGGAATAAATAAAACAAACCTCATCATGAGGAATTAGCTATCCAAAATGGGGATATGCAGGGAAATCACTGCAAACCTCTACAGCTTGTATTCCCAAACCAGGGGTACGTGCAATGCCGTCAGGGGTACGCCAAATAAAAATGTGATTCACATTTTCTTCACATTTTCATACAGTACATTTATATTTTCCAACGGGGCTATACATTTGGGTAAGGTTTTTTTCTCGCCTGAGTAGCCTCGTTTCACTGCCAAAAATAAAATTAAACCATCTAGTGTTCAGCGAAATAACAACACAATGTCAAACACAGGTAGCCTAGTCAAATAATTAACATACAATCACATTAATGGTTACCTCTCGCGCGGGAAACCTTCACTCATGCGTAGACATTTAGAAACGAAACATGACAATTTGAAAAATAGGCCACGGGAGTATTTTGAGCGAGAAGGAAGATGACTTTCGAGTAGTAAGACATGTATTAAAGCAACAGATACTATTAATAAGAAGGGTCTAGAAGAGTCTTATATGGTGACCTACCGAGTGGCTAGGACAGGCAAGCCCCATACTATTGTGGAGGACTTAATTATTCCTGCTGCCCCGGATATGGCTTGGACAATGCTGGGGGAAAAGGCCCACAAAAACAAAATACTTTGGTGGTCAAGAAGTGTTGGTATCTATACTCATGTCGCAAAAGTCATGACAGGGAGACATAGTGGAGTGGTAACGCGCGTGCAAGCAGTTGCCCCCGACACCACTTGCGTACACTGCAGCATCCACCGAGAGGCTCTTGCTGCCAAGGGAATGCCTGACAGCTTGAAAGACGTTTTGGACACTACAGTGAAAATGGTTAACTTTGTTAAAGCAAGGCCCCTGAACTCTAGTGTATTTTCTGCATTATGCAATGATATGGGCAGCGACCATGTAAAGTTTTTACAACATACAGAAGTGCGCTGATATCAAGGGGCAAAGTATTGACACATTTTTAAAAATTTAGACACGAGCTTAACGTTTTCTTTACTGACCATCATTTTCACTTGTCTGACAGCTTGCATGATGACGAATTTCTCATATGACTGGCCTATCTGGCCTATCGCCTGAATGATCTGAATCTAGGATTACAGGGACTCTCAGCAACTATATTCAATGTGCGTTACAAAATTGAGGCTATGATTAAAAAGTTGGAGCTCTATTCTGTCTGCATTAACAAGGACAACACAAAGGGCTTTCCATCATTGTATGATTTTTTTGTGAGCAAATGAACTCAAGCTTACAGAAAATGTCAGACGTGACATAGCGAAGCACCTGAGTGAGCTGGGTGCACAATTACGCAGGTACTTTCCCCAAATGGATGACACAAACAACTGGGTTCGTTACCCAATATTGCAGAGTTATGTGCATCCTTTGAAGCACACCCTTCTCATTAACCTGTGGGGAGTTATTCACCATTTTAGATGAACAGATAGTTGTATATGTAAGATGGTTAAATAAAGAGCAAAATTATTGATTATTATTACGTTATTATTTGTGCCCTGGTCCTATAAGAGTTCTTTGTCACCTCCCACGAGCCGGGTTATGACAAAAACTCACACTCATTCTCATGTTTAATAAATGTATCGTATGGTGTGTGTGTTGCAGGCTTACAATGATGGCAAACAACAACATTTGAGAGTGCGCTGACCCTGGTGCTAGAGGGGGTACGCAGCTGGAGGTTGAATGTTTGAAGGGGTACAGGACAATAAACGTTTGGGAACCACTACTCTACAGCAATATAACAAAGAGCCAAGAACAAAAAGATATACTTGAAAAATGACAAATCTTTGAATAAACAGTCAAAGTCTATCCGAATCCTGTGGATACCCCAATTACAGAATAATAATTATTGGAAAAACTATGCACGCTCCAACCCAAAAAGGCCTGTGGTGCTGATGGTATTCAAATGAAATTGGCTATACTCAAACTCTTCAACATTAGCCTCACTGCAGGTA
>NC_052330.1:33361672-33364172 GCF_016432855.1 Salvelinus namaycush
ATAATAATATAGAATGGCAGTAAATAATAATACAAAATTAAACATAAAAATAGTAACAATAAAATGGTAACAGTCAATAATCTAATGTAATGTAATAAAAAATGAAACTATAACTAACTTAAAACTAAATAACGGTCATCTTCACCATTACATCGGTACTACAACTACTATCATCATTACCACCACTACCACCACCACCATCATTAAACTGCTATCATTACCATTACCACCCATACCATTACTACTTAGAATGATAAACAACAATAATAATAGTAATAACAATAACAGTAATAACAATAACAGTCATAATAAGTAAGTTACTGCTTACTATGCAGATGTTATTATTCAGTGTCCCTCAGGCTATGGCAGGCAAATACATATTTGGCTGCAAGAGGAGCCATTGCTCCTTCTCCCATGAGTATTTTTAGTTTTTCCTCTGGGTTTAATAAGTTAAAATTTGGAATAGATGTAGACATTTCTGTGAATAATGAATCTCTTGGTGAGGAATATTTATCACAGTAAAGGAGAAAGTGCATCTCTGTTTCTACATCCCCTGTCGTGCAGTGACCACATACACGCTCCTCTTTGGGTAGCCATGTCTTTTTATGTCTGCCGGTTTCTATTGCCAATCGGTGGTCACTCAGCCTGTACTTGGTAAGGATCTGTCTCTGCTTCGTATCTCTGACAGAGTAGAGATATTCAGCCAATTCATATTCTCTGTTTAGGGTCAGATAGCAATTTAGTCGGCTTTGGGATTTTGTTTCGTTTTTCCAATGTTGTATATATGAGTCCTTTGATTGGTTCATGATTTATTGGAATTCTTTCTTTTGAAGCAGTGCTGGTGTCAGCTTGGTTGGTGAGGTCCAACACCAGCTGACTGAGAGGGCTCGTTTCTGGGCTCAGCTCTTGGGTTTGAAGTGCTTTAAATTGCAGACTCGAATTTGGACTTGAATTTAGATGTAGCCAAAATTGTAATGATCTTTTCTGTATTTTCATTATTACTGGAAAGCGGCCCAATTCTGCCCTACATGCATTAGTTGGTGTATTTCTCTGGACTTGTAGGATTTTCCGACAGAATTCTGCATGTAGGGCTTCAATTGGATGTTTGTCCCACATTTTAAAGTCCAGTTTATTGAGTGGCCCCCAAACCTCACTTCCGTAAAGAGCTATTGGTAGGATTACACTGTCAAATATTTTGGTCCAAATTCTAATTGGGATGTTGATTTTGAATAATTTCATTTTTATTGCATACAATGCTCTGCGGGCTTTTTCTTTGAGTGCATTCACTGCCCTATTACAGTTTCCCGATGCAGATATGGTCAGACCAAGGTAGGTGTAATTTTTTGTGTGTTCAATGATGGTGTTGTTCAGGGTGAATTTATATTTGTGTTTCTGACATCTGTTTTGTTTTTGGAAAATCATGATTTTGGTTTTTGGGAAATTTACTGCCAGGGCCCAATTTTGGCAATATTGCTCTAGAATATTAATGTTCTGTTGAAGACCTTCTTTGGTTGGTGATAGAAGTACCAAGTCATCAGCATATAGCAGGTATTTCACCTCTGTGTCAAATAGTGTGAGTCCTGGGGCTGGAGAATTGTCCAACATGTCTGCTAATTCATTGATATAAATGTTGAAAAGATTTGGACTCAAACTATAGCCTTGTCTCACACCTCGACATTGTGAAAAGAATTCTGTTCTTTGGTTTTTGATTTTTATTGCACACTTGTTTTCTGTGTACATACATTTTATTAAGTCATACACCTTACCACCAAGCCCACTTTGGAGAATTTTGTAGAATAGCTCTTCGTGCCAAATAGAATCAAATGCTTTTTTAAAGTCAATAAAGCAAGCAAAGATTTTGCCCTCTTTTTTTTGGTGGACGTGTTTATTAATTAGTGTGTGTAAGGTGTATATATGGTCAGTAGTGCGATGGTTAGGGAGAAAGCCAATTTGACATTTAGTTATTACATTTTTTTCTTGAAGAAAGGTTTGAATTCTTGAATTCAAAATGCTACAGAAAACCTTTCCCAAGTTACTGTTTACACAAATTCCCCTGTAATTATTGGGGTCTGATTTGTCTCCACTTTTGTGGATAGGGGAGATGAGCCCCTGGTTCCAGACATCAGGGAAGCAGCCAGAAGTTAAAACCATGTTGAACAATTTAAGCACAGCATTTTGCAACTCAGGTGTGCTGTTTTTCAGCATTTCATTTCTGATGTTGTCTAGACCACAAGCCTTCTTTGATTTAATAGATTTGAGCTTTTCATTTAGTTCTTGTTGGGTTATTGGGTAATCTAATGGATTTTGGTTGTTTTTAATGACTGATTCAAGGATGTTCAATTTTTCTTTAATTTCTAATTGGTTCTGTTTTAAGTCTTTTTGTGGGATGTTTTTGTATAGATTATCAAAATAAGTTTTCCAAATTCCTACATCTTGTATGGCTAAATCTTGTGGCTTTGTTGTGCTTAAATTGTTCCACATGTCCCAGAACTGATTTTGG
>NC_052330.1:33366672-33379186 GCF_016432855.1 Salvelinus namaycush
TGTCATACAGCTACCCAGTCATGTGACTCGTTCTGTTCTGTAGTATGTCATACAGCTACCCAGTCATGTGACTCGTTCTGTTCTGTAGTATGTCATACAGCTACCCAGTCATGTGACTCGTTCTGTTCTGTAGTATGTCATACAGCTACCCAGTCATGTGACTCGTTCTGTTCTGTAGTATGTCATACAGCTACCCAGTCATGTGACTCGTTCTGTTCTGTAGTATGTCTTACAGCTACCCAGTCATGTGACTCATTCTGTAGTATGTCATAAAGCTACCCAGTCATGTGACTCGTTCTGTTCTGTAGTATGTCATACAGCTACCCAGTCATGTGACTCGTTCTGTTCTGTAGTATGTCATACAGCTACCCAGTCATGTGACTCGTTCTGTTCTGTAGTATGTCATACAGCTACCCAGTCATGTGACTCGTTCTGTTCTGTAGTATGTCATACAGCTACCCAGTCATGTGACTCGTTCTGTTCTGTAGTATGTCATACAGCTACCCAGTCATGTGACTCGTTCTGTTCTGTAGTATGTCATGCAGCTACCCAGTCATGTGACTCTTTGGATTTGTATAAATATCTGGACCCTGGTAAAGAATAGTGCACTATTAAAGGGACTAGGGTTCCATTTGGGACACATATTCTCAGTTGATACTGGGGCTGATACCAAACTCATTATTCTGCTCAATTCAACCATTATTTAACTCTCCCAAGCTGATAAGACAAACAGAACAAAAGCTGAGAATCATAGTGAAAAGAGGCTGAGACTTTTGTCAGAGAGGAAAATGTGCTGGTCCTTGCTGATTTTCACTATGACACAATAAACCATTTTAGCCTGAACTTAAATATAATTCATTTAGAATTCTTCCCTAAGATCGAGAATACTGTTGTTCCTGTTTGTGTATCTTGCTGGGAACCTGTGGATGCCCGGGAATCAATGGAATACACCGGAATCATGCAACAGAATATTGCAATACTGTATTTGAACTACACTTGAGGTTTTCTATTGTACCGTTGTCTGTGTCACATCTGTACTAGTCCCCATATTATATTGGAAGCAATGAATTTAAAGTGGCCTCATTTTTTTACCCTGCTGTAAGAGTGTGACATTTTTAACTGCACACTTGTTGTTTGTGTACACAGATCTCTCTCTCTCTCTCTCTCTCTCTCGCTCTCGCTCTCGCTCTCTCTCTCTCTCTCTCTCTCTCTCTCTCTCTCTCTCTCTCTCTCTCTCTCTCTCTCTCTCTCTCTCTCATAGACCTGAATGAGAGGATATTCTCTCTGCTAATTCTTCAACATGGTGGTTGAGAATGACCCTGTATCTATCAACTGATTGCACATAGGCCCTACTTTGAGTTAAATGCATCATGTAATGTGTGCAGCAGCTGTGTGCTTCCTGGCTGTGTGTGTGGAGCACAGGGGATATATCTCTCTTTTCTCTGTCTCCCTGTCTGTGTGTTCTACTGAGTCACTCTAAACAGCCACAAGCAGGAGTTTACCCCCTAAGGAAAAAAGAAGAGGGTCAATAGAGCTTCACACACACACACACACACACACACACACACACACACACACACACACACACACACACACACACACACACACACACACACACACACACACACACACACACACACACACACACACACACACACACACACACACACACACAGTGTCTGGTGGTAGGTTGACAGAGAGTGGGGTGATTTACCCCTTAAAAGTAAATAGTTCCCAAGGACATTGAGAAAGTATTAACCTTGATATCATGAAGGTGAACGTGGATGTATTATTGTATTGTTTACCTCATAATGTTATAAAGGCTACGACCGGATATCATGGGAATTGTGTTGAAAAACGTAACATTGGCAATAGTGTACTAGTGTACTTGCTTCTAATTGAATGGCTGTTAAGTACTTGCAATTCTGAGTATGTCTGAGAATGAATACAGTTGAGCATGTCTGAGAATAGTTTCATTCAGACACCTATGCTGATACCTACCTACCTTGCTGATACATACCGTGTGGGTTCGTTTCTCATGGGGGACCAGTATGAAAAAGCAAGGAAATGTATGTACTCACTACTGTAAGTAGTTCTGGGCAAGAGTATCTGCAAAATGACTAAAACCAGACCGTCGACATGTTGAGGTTACCTCCAAGGTCTAGACATCAATCACATCATGGAATTATAAAACTCACAACCTTGAATAAATGCATAAAAACTTCCTCCATTTTACCAGTAAAAAGTTACTCATATTGCCAATTTGGGCTCTCGAGTGGCGCAGCAGTCTAAAGCACTGCATCTCAGTGCAAGAGGCGTTACTACAGTCCCTGGTTCGTATCCAGGTTGTATCACATCCGGCCGTGATTGGTAGTCCCATAGAGCGGTGCACTATTGGCCCAGCATCGTCCGGGTTTGGCCGGGGTAGGCCGTCATTGTAAATAAGAATTTGTTTTTCACTGACTTGCCTATTTCAATAAAGGTTCAAATAAAATAAGTGACTAGACCTACTTAAACAATCCTAGCTTCCAAATGTAACTGAGATGACCTACTATTTCCACAGTACCATTCTGACCCAACCCGTAGTGTGCATCAATGAGTAAAATGACCATATCAATTATTAAAGATTTTCCAATATCAAGCTAGTGTAGGGCAGCCCCCGAAGTGACTCTGATCAACTGTATGCAACAATTTCCTTTGTATTGTTGTGGGAATGCTGCATTATCTCACCAACACCATCTTGTCGCATGTTGGTGAAGCAGAGGTTCTGTTGGGTTAACATCCTGTAGGTTTGATATTTGATTGGAAGTTTACAACTAGCATGCTTATAAATGTTTAGGCAGATGTGTGTTTAGTTTTTGTGTGCTTTCAGGCAACGGTGTCTAGATGGAATTTGTATTCGTGGTCCTGACAACTGGACCTTATATGGAAAGCCATTATTTATGTCTAACTGAGATTTACTGTCAGGGCTCAGGTCTGACAGAATCTGTGCAGAATATCTAGGTGCTGGAGTAGGCCCTCCTTGGTTGGAGACAGAATCACCAGCAGATGATTCTGACTTCAGACTCTAGTAGGGTGAGGCCGGGTGCTGCAGACTGTTCTAGTGCCCTCTCTAATTTGTTGATATATACAGTATATGTTGAAGAGGGTGGGGCATAAGCTGCATCCCTGTCCCCCCCCCCCCCCCTCCCCCTGGCCCTGTGGAAAGAAATGTGTGTGTTTTTGCCAATTTTTGTTTGTGTACATGGATTTTATAATGTTGTATGTTTTTCCCCTAACACCACTTTCCATCGATTTGTATAGCAGACCCTCATGCCAAATTTAGTCAAAAGCTTTTTTGAAATCAACAAAGCATGAGAAGACTTTGCCTTTGTTATGGTTTGTTTGTTTGCCAATTAGGGTGTGCAGGGTGAATACGTGGTCAAAAGCCAATTTGGCATTTGCTCGGTACGTTGTATTGCTGAGGAAATGTACCAATCTGCTGTTAATGATAATGCAACAGAGAAATCTCTCTCTCTCTCTCATCAGCATTTGTGGGTTCGATTACAGGCTCAAAATGGCTTGAAACTCGTCAGTCTATTCTTGTTCTGAGAAATGAAGGCTATTCCATGTGAGAAATTGCCAAGAAACTGAAGATCTCGTACAACGCTGTGTACTACTCCCTTCACAGAACAGTGCAAACTGGCTCTAACCAGAATAGAAAGAGGAGTGGGAGGCCCCAGTGCACAACTGAGCAAGAGGACAAGTACATTAGAGTGTCTAGTTTGAGAAACAGATGCCTCACAAGTCAACTGGCTGCTTCATTAAATAGTACCCGCAAAACACCAGTCTCAACGTCAACAGTGAAGAGGCGACTTCGTCAAATGCTGATGCTCCAGATACTCAACTAGTCTAAAGAATGCCAGTTTTATTGCTTCTTTAATCAGAACAACAGTTTTCAGCTGGATTAGCTAACACAACGTGCCATTGGAACACAGGAGTGATGGTTGCTGATAATGGGCCTCTGTACGCCTATGTAGATATTCCATTAGAAAAAATTGTCAGTTTCAAGCTACAATAGTCATTTACAACATTAACAATGTCTACACTGTATTTCTGATCAATTTGATGCTATTTTAATGGACAAAAAATATGATTTTCTTTAAAAAAACAAGGACATTTCTAAGTGACCCCAAACTTTTGAACGGTAGTGAATATGATAAATATTACATCACATGACCGGAAATATGTGGACACCTGCTTGTATAACTTATGATTCCAAAATCATGGGAGTTAATATGGAATTGGTCCCCCCTTTGCTGCTATAACAGCCTCCTCTCTTCTGGGAAGGCTTTCCACTAGATGTTGGAACGTTGCTGCTATAACAGCCTCCACTCTTCTGGGAAGGCTTTTCACTAGATGATGGAACGTTGCTGCCATAACAGCCTCCACTCTTCTGGGAAGGCTTTCCACTAGATATTGGAACATTGCTGCTATAACAGCCTCCACTCTTCTGGGAAGGCTTTCCACTAGATGTTGGAACGTTGCTGCTATAACAGCCTCCACTCTTCTGGGAAGGCTTTCCACTAGATTTTGGAACGTTGCTGCTATAACAGCCTCCACTCTTCTGGGAAGGCTTTTCACTAGATGATGGAACGTTGCTGCCATAACAGCCTCCACTCTTCTGGGAAGGCTTTCCACTAGATATTGGAACATTGCTGCTATAACAACCTCCACTCTTCTGGGAAGGCTTTCCCCTAGATGCTGGAACGTTGCTGCTATAACAGCCTCCACTCTTCTGGGAAGGTTTTTCACTAGATGATGGAACATTGCTGCTGTAACAGCCTCCACTCTTCTGGGTAGGCTTTCCACTAGATGTTGGAACATTCCAGCTACAACAGCCTCCACTCTTCTGGGAAGGCTTTCCACTAGATGTTGGAACGTTGCTCCTATAACAGCCTCCACTCTTCTGGGAAGGCTTTCCACTAGATGTTGGAACGTTGCTGCGGGGACATGCTTTCATTCAGCCACAAGAGCTTTAGTGAGGTTGGGAACTTAAGTTGGGCGATTAGGCCTGGCTCTCAGTCAGCGTTCCAATTCATCCCAAAGGTGTTTGATGGGGTTGAGGTCAGGGCTCTTTGCAGGCCAGGCAAGTTCTTCCACACCGATCTCGACAAAGCATTTCTGTATAGACCTCGCTTTTAAGATTTCTCTGGGTCTAACCCGAACCACGAAAAACAGCCCCGGACACTATGTATTGGGGCAGGTAGGGTTCTTCTGGCATCCGCCAAACCCAGATTTGAATGGCGCATGTCCAATGGCGGTGAGCTTTACACCACTCCAACCAACGCTTGGCATTGCGCATGTTGACCTTAGGTTTGTCTGCGGCTGCCGGGCCATGGAAACCCATTTCATGAAGCTCCAGATGACAGTTTTTGTACTGAAGTTGCTTTCAGAGGCAGTTTGGAACTCGTTAGTGAGTTTTGAAACTGAGGACAGACGATTTTTATGCGCTACGCGCTTCAACACTCGCCGGTCTCATTCTGTGAACCTACGTGGCCTACCACTTCGCAGCTGAGCTATTATTGCTCCTAGGCTTTTCCACTTTACAATAACAGCACTTACAGTTGACCGGGGCAGCTCTAGCAGAGCAGAAATTTGATGAACTGACTTGTTGGAAAGGTGGCATCCTATGACAGTGCCATGTTGAAAGTCACTGAGCTCGATTGTATATACCTGTCAGCAACAGGTGTGTCTGAAATAGCCAAATTCACTAATTTGAAAGGGTGTCCACATACTTCTGTGTATATAGTGTATCTCCAACTGATTCTCCACTGGGCTGGGACTAATGCCTGATCTGGGCCTTGTCAGAGAGACTATGGAAAAATCCAACACATCTCAGTGTAGAGAGAGAGAGAGAGATGGACTCGCAGAGAGGGCAGACAGAGGAAGAGCCAGAAAGAGGAGAGAAATAAAGAGGCAGGGGGGAAAGTGAAAACGAGTGAACGAGAGAGGCAGAAAGAGGAGAGTCTCAGTGGGATCTGGCATCCTCCTCCTCTGAAACTCTCACTTCATTAAAGGGCTATTTACCTGATTAATGAGGCTAATTTAACACCAGCACTGCTCAGTGGGTAGTAAAGCGCCTGTTTGTCAGCAACACAACACCAAGCCATAAACTACAGCCTCAAACCAGCCTCCCCATCCCCCCTTCTCCTTCTCTTCTCAAACCAGCCTCCCCCTCCCCCCTTCTCCTTCTCTTCTCAAACCAGCCTCCCCATCCCCTCCCCCTTCTCCTTCTCTTCTCAAACCAGCCTCCCCATCCCCTCCCCCTTCTCCTTCTCTTCTCAAAACAGCCTCCCCCTCCCCCCGTCTCCTTCTCTTCTCAAACCAGCCTCCCCCTCCCCCCTTCTCCTTCTCTTCTCAAACCAGCCTCCCCATCCCCTCCCCCTTCTCCTTCTCCTCTCAAACCACCCTCCCTCCCTCCTCTGCCTCCCCCGTCTTCTTCTCTTCTCAAACCAGCCTCCCTCCCTCCTCTGCCTCCCCCTTCTTCTTCTCTTCTCAAACCAGCCTCCCTCCCTCCTCTGCCTCCCCTTCTCCTTCTCCTCTCAAACCAGCCTCCCTCCCTCCTCTGCCTCCCCCTTCTTCTTCTCCTCTCAAACCAGCCTCCCTCCCTCCTCTGCCTCCCCCTTCTCCTTCTTCTCTCAAACCAGCCTCCCTCCCTCCTCTGCCTCCCCCTTCTCCTTCTCCTATCAAACCAGCCTCCCCATCCCCCTTCTCCTTCTCCTCTCAAACCAACCTCCCTCCCTCCTCTGCCTCCCCCTTCTCCTTCTCCTCTCAAACCAGCCTCCCTCCCTCCTCTGCCTCCCCCTTCTTCTTCTCCTCTCAAACCAGCCTCCCTCCCTCCTCTGCCTCCCCCTTCTCCTTCTCCTCTCAAACCAGCCTCCCTCCCTCCTCTGCCTCCCCCTTCTCCTTCTCCTATCAAACCAGCCTCCCGATCCCCCTCTCCCTTCTCCTTCTCCTCTCAAACCAACCTCCCTCCCTCCTCTGCCTCCCCCGTCTTCTTCTCTTCTCAAACCAGCCTCCCTACCTCCTCTGCCTCCCCCTTCTTCTTCTCTTCTCAAACCAGCCTCCCTCCCTCCCTCCCTCCCTCCTCTGCCTCTCCTTCCCCTTCTCTTCTCAAATTACCGATATAAAACAGATACAACACCCAGAACCAAACGCATCTCGTCATCTCTCCTCTCCTACACCTACCATCTCCTTCCGGCGCCGGAAGAAATGGCAGCAGTTTTACGGGCGCCCAACCAATTGCGCTATTATGTGTTTTTTTTGCATTATCATTTATCACTGTAAGGTCTACACCTGTTGTATTCGGTGCACGTGACAAATACACTTTGATTTGATTTGATGCACCCTAAAAATCTGATGGGGCACAAAGTACGTGAAGATGGCAGGGGGATGGTCCTGAGGGGTTACTCCCCCTGTACTTTTAAAACACCTGAAACAGCTGTTTCCTGCCAATTAGAGCCATGCTTAGTTAAAAATAATAATAATCTAGTTTTCTGCCTCTTGATCTGTCTGTATCCTCCTGACTGATGGTTCTCTTTTTAAAGAAACGTAATTTGCTTCTCTGCATCTCTGATCAAATCTGGGTAATAGATTGAAAGGAATGTGAGTCTTATTCAGTATATTTAGTTATTTCTTTCTTTTCTAAAGTCTACCGACCTAGCCAGCAGGCATGCCAGCTAAGATACCGGTAACTGCCAAAATAATGGAAACACGTGAGTACATGAGGGGTAAAAAAGTAAATTGAAAGCAGGTGCTCCCACACAGGTGTGATTCTTGAGTTAATTAAGAAATGACCATAAAATCATGCTTAGGATCATGTATAAAATGCTGGGCAAGACATTATTTTGGACAACATAGTTATGCCCCCATAGGATGATAATGCCCCCATCCAAGTGGTCAATTAATGGTTTGATGAGCATAAAAATTATGTAAACCATATGCCATGGCTGTCTCAGTCACCCAATTGAGAATGAATGGGAAATACTAGGACAGCGTTGTCAACCACCACCTTGAACAACACTGCTGGTGGAAGAATGGTGTTGTATCCCTCCAATAGACTTCCAGGAACTTGTAGAATCTATGCCAAGGTACATTGACGCTGTTCTGGGTCGTGGCGGCCCAACGCCCTATTACGACACCTTATGTTTCCTTTAATTTGGCAATTACCTGTAGTTAGACAATCTAGCTACTCTAACTTGATTGATAGCCTAAAATGGCTATCAATTTTAAATCTGAGGGGGCACATCCTCTCTCCTCTCCTCCCCCTCTCCTCCATCCTCTCTCCTCTCCTCTCCTCTCCTCTCCTCCCTTTCTCCATCCCTTCTCCTCTCCTCTCCTCCCCCTCTCCTCCCTTTCTCCATCCCTTCTCCTCTCCTCTCCTCTCCTCTCCTCTCATTTACATTTTACATTTAAGTCATTTAGCAGACGATCTTATCCAGAGCGACTTACAAGTTGGTGCATTCACCTTATGATATCCAGTGGAACAACCACTTTACAATAGTGCATCTAACTCTTTTAAGGGGGGGGGGGGGGGGGGGGGTTAGAAGGATTACTTTATCCTATCCTAGGTATTCCTTAAAGAGGTGGTGTTTCAGGTGTTTCCGGAAGGTGTGATTGACTCCACTGACCTGGCGTCGTGGGGGAGTTTGTTCCACCATTGGGGTGCCAGAGCAGCGAACAGTTTTGACTGGGCTGAGCGGGAGCTGTACTTCCTCAGAGGTAGGGAGGCGAGCAGGCCAGAGGTGGATGAACGCAGTGCCCTTGTTTGGGTGTAGGGCCTGATCAGAGCCTGAAGGTACGGAGGTGCCGTTCCCCTCACAGCTCCGTAGGCAAGCACCATGGTCTTGTAGCGGATGCGAGCTTCAACTGGAAGCCAGTGGAGAGAGCGGAAGAGCGGGGTGACGTGAGAGAACTTGGGAAGGTTGAACACCAGACGGGCTGCGGCGTTCTGGATGAGTTGTAGGGGTTTAATGGCACAGGCAGGGAGCCCAGCCAACAGCGAGTTGCAGTAGTCCAGACGGGAGATGACAAGTGCCTGGATTAGGACCTGCGCCGCTTCCTGTGTGAGGCAGGGTCGTACTCTGCGAATGTTGTAGAGCATGAACCTACAGGAACGGGTCACCGCCTTGATGTTAGTTCTCCTCTCCTCTCCTCTCCTCTCCTCTCCTCTCCTCTCCTCTCCTCTCCTCTCCTCTCCTCTCCTCTCCTTTCCCTCTCCATCCCTTCTCCTCTCCTCCCCTCCCCTCTCCTCTCCTCTCTTCTCCCCCTCTCCATCCCTTCCCCTCTCCTCTCCTCTCCTCTCCTCTCCTCTCCTCTCCTCTCCTCTCCTCTCCTCTCCTCTCCTCTCCTCTCCCTCTCCTCCCCCTCTCCATCCCTTCTCCTCTCCTCTCCTCTCCTCCCATCCTTTTTTCTTTTCAAAGTTATAAAACAAACCCAGTCCTATCAACGCTGGAAGACCATACATTTTAAAACCTTCTGCTAATGCCTTAGTCCAAACAAAAAACACACATGGGGTATTGTATCAGCAAAATCACACAACAACATCTCCATCACAACAGTAACCCTAGTTACAGAATGAGCTTTAATATAGACTATGTAGACAATATTATATCTGTCTAGAGAGGCAGAAAAGCCCTAAATTCAGTCTGTCCTCTGCAGTTTACAAAGCCTTTCTCCACCATTGAGAGACCGAGGAAATAAAAACCCTATATTCACAGTCTGTCCTCTGCAGTCTAACAAGTCCTTACCTCTGTCTAGCGGCAGCACAGACCCAGAGCAGCCCCATTAAAATGCAGACATGGAGGGTTGGCGGGTCACTGCCCCAGGTCACAGCCCTGTCAAGAGGAGACCTGTCTGGGCCAGGGCCTGGGGAGCATGCACCTGCCTGGATGGAGCTGCAGCTCTGACACACACACACACAAACACACACACACACACACACACACACACCACACACACCACACACACACACACACACACCACACACACACACACACACACACACACACACACACACACACACACCTTGGCAGCAGAGATACACACACTGGCTGACACACACACAAAAACACACACACAGTGGGCAAACATATACACACAAACACACTAACGCGCACATACACACATTGACTGACAGCAAACAGGCACACACACACACACAGGCATGCATATGTTCACGCAGGAGACACACACGCAGTCACACACACAACACACACACACAACACACACACAGTCACACACAAAACACACACAACACACGCAATATCACACACACACACACACACACACACCACATCGGTCTCTGTGATAGAGTACCACACATCTGATCAGAGGCCCTCTCATACGTCAGACAGGCAGGAGTACAACGTGTTCAAGTGTGGCTCAGGTGCAGGATGAAACACATAGCAGTTAAGAGAAGCTGAACGCCAGGCTCACTCTTTGCTGTTCCTAAGCATGATCCTTCTTTGATCTTTTCAAATAGTAGATATATGGCTTTAGGTTAAATATTCTTCACTGAGGGGCTTATTTTGAGCAGTACTGAATACAAGTCTTTACAGTGTATATAAGCCAGAGAGGTTGTGTAGTCCGCTCTTTATTATGTGACCTGTTCATGGGCTTTTAGTACCATAGAGAATCTGGGTACTTATAGAGAATATGGGTACTTATGGAGAATCTGGGTACTTATGGAGAATCTGGGTACTTATAGAGAATCTGGGTACTTATAGAGAATCTGGGTATTTATAGAGAATTTGGGTACTTATAGAGAATCTGGGTACTTATGGAGAATCTGGGTACTTATGGAGAATCTGGGTACTTATAGAGAATCTGGGTACTTATAGAGAATCTGGGTATTTATGGAGAATATGGGTACTTATGGAGAATCTGGGTACTTACGGAGAATCTGGGTACTTACGGAGAATCTGGGTACTTACGGAGAATCTGGGTACTTATGGAGAATCTGGGTACTTATAGAGAATCTGGGTACTTATAGAGAATCTGGGTACTTATGGAGAATCTGGGTACTTATAGAGAATCTGGGTACTTATGGAGAATCTGGGTACTTATAGAGAATCTGGGTACTTATAGAGAATCTGGGTATTTATAGAGAATATGGGTACTTATGGAGAATCTGGGTACTTACGGAGAATCTGGGTACTTACGGAGAATCTGGGTACTTACGGAGAATCTGGGTACTTATAGAGAATCTGGGTACTTATAGAGAATCTGGGTACTTATGGAGAATCTGGGTACTTATGGAGAATCTGGGTACTTATGGAGAATCTGGGTACTTATAGAGAATCTGGGTACTTATGGAGAATCTGGGTACTTATGGAGAATCTGGTACTTGAGAGACTTATAGAGAATCTGGGTACTTATGGAGAATCTGGGTACTTATAGAGAATCTGGGTACTTATAGAGAATCTGGGATTTTAGAGAATATGGGTACTTATGGAGAATCTGGGTACTTACGGAGAATCTGGGTACTTACGGAGAATCTGGGTACTTACGGAGAATCTGGGTACTTATAGAGAATCTGGGTACTTATGGAGAATCTGGGTACTTATAGAGAATCTGGGAACTTATGGAGAATCTGGGTACTTATGGAGAATCTGGGTACTCATAGAGAAGAAACAAGATGCCAACTACCACACATCTGTGAGACACAATGATCTCTCCATCGAAATATCTGCAGTCCAAAAGACTACCCGGTAATATCACACTGAGTATCTCTCTCTCTCTCTCTCTCTCTCTCTCTCTCTCTCTCTCTCCTCTCTCTCCTCTCTCTCCTCTCTCTCCTCTTTCTCCTCTCTCCTCTCTCCTCTCTCCTCTCTCCTCTCTCTCTCTCTACAGACATCTACAGTATGTAAGAGTGTAAAAGAGAGGGCTGGACTAAGATTGACTAGACCACACCACAACAAGCCGCTAGGAGACAGCCCATAGAACTAGTATGTTTTGAAGACCGGTCGACACTAGTATCCCTTTCGAACCAATATGTTTTTCCGCCAACTTTAGCATCTAGCCAACTTTTTGCAGACTTTTCTTCATAAATTAAAGATATTGCTGGCGACAAAGCCTATACTTTTATTTCCACCAAACCGACCTAGACACGACTGAGGTAAACTTCCGCAAAGGCTTAGTATGAAATGCAGCCGCAACACTGAGGCAGCATTATCACGCACTACGCTCTCAAGCTCCTGATGGTTGCTAAGCAGCCTCAGTTACTAATAGGCTGTTACCATTTTCCTGGCAGTTCTCAACTTTGCGAGTCATGTCACTTCAGCCGTCTCTTCGCTTATAGTTTTCTTATCCACAACTCGATGGATCCACTAAGAATTACTGTGGGTAATAAATATCAATGAATTACAAAAATATCGTAATAAAGTAGGATAATGCAAATGAAGGCATCAAATTGTTGCTTACTGAAACTCCCAATGTCATCCACTTGTTATAATACATTTGATTGAAGCAA
>NC_052330.1:33379286-33424286 GCF_016432855.1 Salvelinus namaycush
ACCTCCCAGCCACTCTCTCTATACCTAATGTAAACCTCCCAGTCTCTCTCTCTCTATACCTGCTGTAACACCTCCCAGTCTCTCTCTCTATACCTGCTGTAACACCTCCCAGTCTCTCTCTCTCTATACCTGCTGTAACACCTCCCAGTCTCTCTCTCTATACCTGCTGTGACACCTCCCAGTCTCTCTCCTCTCTATACCTGCTGTAACACCTCCCAGTCTCTCTCTCTCTATACCTGCTGTAACACCGCCCAGTCTCTCTCTCTCTATACCTGCTGTAACACCTCCCAGTCTCTCTCTCTCTATACCTGCTGTAACACCTCCCAGTCTCTCTCTCTATACCTGCTGTGACACCTCCCAGTCTCTCTCCTCTCTATACCTGCTGTAACACCTCCCAGTCTCTCTCTCTCTATACCTGCTGTAACACCGCCCAGTCTCTCTCTCTATACCTGCTGTAACACCTCCCAGTCTCTCTCTCTCTATACCTGCTGTAACACCTCCCAGTCTCTCTCTCTCTATACCTGCTGTAACACCTCCCAGTCTCTCTCTCTCTATACCTGCTGTAACACCTCCCAGTCTCTCTCTCTCTATACCTGCTGTAACACCTCCCAGTCTCTCTCCTCTATACCTGCTGTAACACCTCCCAGTCTCTCTCTCTCTATACCTGCTGTAACACCTCCCAGTCTCTCTCTCTCTATACCTGCTGTAACACCTCCCAGTCTCTCTCTCTCTATACCTGCTGTAACACCTCCCAGTCTCCTCTCTCTATACCTGCTGTAACACCTCCAGTCTCTCTCTATACCTGCTGTAACACCTCCCAGTCTCTCTCTCTCTATACCTGCTGTAACACCTCCCAGTCTCTCTCTCTATACCTGCTGTAACACCTCCCAGTCTCTCTCCTCTCTATACCTGCTGTAACACCTCCCAGTCTCTCTCTCTCTATACCTGCTGTAACACCTCCCAGTCTCTCTCTCTCTATACCTGCTGTAACACCTCCCAGTCTCTCTCTCTCTATACCTGCTGTAACACCTCCCAGTCTCTCTCTCTCTATACCTGCTGTAACACCTCCCAGTCACTCTCTCTCTATACCTGCTGTAACACCTCCCAGTCTCTCTCTCTCTATACCTGCTGTAACACCTCCCAGTCTCTCTCTCTATACCTGATGTAACACCTCCCAGTCTCTCTCTCTATACCTGCTGTAACACCTCCCAGCCTCTCTCTCTATACCTGCTGTAACACCTCCCAGTCTCTCTCTCTATACCTGCTGTAACACCTCCCAGTCTCTCTCTCTCTATACCTGCTGTAACACCTCCCAGTCTCTCTCTCTCTATACCTGCTGTAACACCTCCCAGTCTCTCTCCCTCTATACCTGCTGTAACACCTCCCAGTCTCTCTCTCTATACCTGCTGTAACACCTCCCAGTCTCTCTCTCTCTATACCTGCTGTAACACCTCCCAGTCTCTCTCCTCTCTATACCTGCTGTAACACCTCCCAGTCTCTCTCTCTATACCTGCTGTAACACCTCCCAGTCTCTCTCTCTCTATACCTGCTGTAACACCTCCCAGTTTCTCTCTCTCTATACCTGCTGTAACACCTCCCAGTCTCTCTCCTCTCTATACCTGCTGTAACACCTCCCAGTCTCACTCTCTCTATACCTGCTGTAACACCTCCCAGTCTCTCTCTCTCTATACCTGCTGTAACACCTCCCAGTCTCTCTCTCTCTATACCTGCTGTAACACCTCCCAGTCTCTAAACTCTCTATACCTGCTGTAACACCTCCCAGTCACTCTCTCTCTATACCTGCTGTAACACCTCCCAGTCTCTCTCTCTCTATACCTGCTGTAACACCTCCCAGTCTCTCTCTCTATACCTGCTGTAACACCTCCCAGTCTCTCTCTCTCTATACCTGCTGTAACACCTCCCAGCCTCTCTCTCTATACCTGCTGTAACACCTCCCAGTCTCTCTCTCTATACCTGCTGTAACACCTCCCAGTCTCTCTCTCTCTATACCTGCTGTAACACCTCCCAGTCTCTCTCTCTATACCTGCTGTAACACCTCCCAGTCTCTCTCTCTATACCTGCTGTAACACCTCCCAGTCTCTCTCTCTATACCTGCTGTAACACCTCCCAGTCTCTCTCCCTCTATACCTGCTGTAACACCTCCCAGTCTCTCTCTCTCTATACCTGCTGTAACACCTCCCAGTCTCTCTCTCTATACCTGCTGTAACACCTCCCAGTCTCTCTCTCTATACCTGCTGTAACACCTCCCAGTCTCTCTCTCTCTATACCTGCTGTAACACCTCCCAGTCTCTCTCCTCTCTATACCTGCTGTAACACCTCCCAGTCTCTCTCTCTCTATACCTGCTGTAACACCTCCCAGTCTCTCTCTCTATACCTGCTGTAACACCTCCCAGTCTCTCTCTCTCTATACCTGCTGTAACACCTCCCAGTCTCTCTCTCTATACCTGCTGTAACACCTCCCAGTCTCTCTCTCTCTATACCTGCTGTAACACCTCCCAGTCTCTCTCTCTCTATACCTGCTGTAACACCTCCCAGTCTCTCTCTCTCTATACCTGCTGTAACACCTCCCAGTCTCTCTCTCTATACCTGCTGTAACACCTCCCAGTCTCTCTCTCTATACCTGCTGTAACACCTCCCAGTCTCTCTCTCTATACCTGCTGTAACACCTCCCAGTCTCTCTCTCTATACCTGCTGTAACACCTCCCAGTCTCTCTCTCTATACCTGCTGTAACACCTCCCAGCCACTCTCTCTATACCTAATGTAACACCTCCCAGTCTCTCTCCTCTCTATACCTGCTGTAACACCTCCCAGTCTCTCTCTCTATACCTGCTGTGACACCTCCCAGTCTCTCTCCTCTCTATACCTGCTGTAACACCTCCCAGTCTCTCTCTCTCTATACCTGCTGTAACACCTCCCAGTCTCTCTCTCTCTATACCTGCTGTAACACCTCCCAGTCTCTCTCTCTATACCTAATGTAACACCTCCCAGTCTCTCTCCTCTCTATACCTGCTGTAACACCTCCCAGTCTCTCTCTCTATACCTGCTGTGACACCTCCCAGTCTCTCTCCTCTCTATACCTGCTGTAACACCTCCCAGCCACTCTCTCTATACCTAATGTAACACCTCCCAGTCTCTCTCCTCTCTATACCTGCTGTAACACCTCCCAGTCTCTCTCTCTATACCTGCTGTGACACCTCCCAGTCTCTCTCCTCTCTATACCTGCTGTAACACCTCCCAGTCTCTCTCTCTCTATACCTGCTGTAACACCGCCCAGTCTCTCTCTCTCTATACCTGCTGTAACACCTCCCAGTCTCTCTCTCTCTATACCTGCTGTAACACCTCCCAGTCTCTCTCTCTCTATACCTGCTGTAACACCTCCCAGTCTCTCTCTCTCTATACCTGCTGTAACACCTCCCAGTCTCTCTCTCTCTAGACCTGCTGTAACACCTCCCAGCCTCTCTCTCTATACCTGCTGTAACACCTCCCAGTCTCTCTCTCTCTATACCTGCTGTAACACCTCCCAGTCTCTCTCTCTCTATACCTGCTGTAACACCTCCCAGTCTCTCTCCCTATACCTGCTGTAACACCTCCCAGTCTCTCTCTCTCTATACCTGCTGTAACACCTCCCAGTCTCTCTCTCTCTATACCTGCTGTAACACCTCCCAGTCTCTCTCCCTATACCTGCTGTAACACCTCCCAGTCTCTCTCTCTCTATACCTGCTGTAACACCTCCCAGTCTCTCTCCCTCTATACCTGCTGTAACACCTCCCAGTCTCTCTCTCTCTATACCTGCTGTAACACCTCCCAGTCTCTCTCTCTATACCTGCTGTAACACCTCCCAGTCTCTCTCTCTATACCTGCTGTAACACCTCCCAGTCTCTCTCCTCTCTATACCTGCTGTAACACCTCCCAGTCTCTCTCTCTCTAGACCTGCTGTAACACCTCCCAGCCTCTCTCTCTATACCTGCTGTAACACCTCCCAGTCTCTCTCTCTCTATACCTGCTGTAACACCTCCCAGTCTCTCTCCCTATACCTGCTGTAACACCTCCCAGTCTCTCTCCTCTCTATACCTGCTGTAACACCTCCCAGTCACTCTCTCTATACCTGCTGTAACACCTCCCAGTCTCTCTCTCTCTATACCTGCTGTAACACCTCCCAGTCTCTCTCTCTCTATACCTGCTGTAACACCTCCCAGTCTCTCTCCTCTCTATACCTGCTGTAACACCTCCCAGTCTCACTCTCTCTATACCTGCTGTAACACCTCCCAGTCTCTCTCTCTCTATACCTGCTGTAACACCTCCCAGTCTCTCTCTCTCTATACCTGCTGTAACACCTCCCAGTCTCTCTCTCTCTATACCTGCTGTAACACCTCCCAGTCACTCTCTCTCTATACCTGCTGTAACACCTCCCAGTCTCTCTCTCTCTATACCTGCTGTAACACCTCCCAGTCTCTCTCTCTATACCTGATGTAACACCTCCCAGTCTCTCTCTCTCTATACCTGCTGTAACACCTCCCAGTCTCTCTCTCTCTATACCTGCTGTAACACCTCCCAGTCTCTCTCCCTATACCTGCTGTAACACCTCCCAGTCTCTCTCCTCTCTATACCTGCTGTAACACCTCCCAGTCACTCTCTCTATACCTGCTGTAACACCTCCCAGTCTCTCTCTCTCTATACCTGCTGTAACACCTCCCAGTCTCTCTCTCTATACCTGCTGTAACACCTCCCAGCCTCTCTCTCTCTATACCTGCTGTAACACCTCCCAGTCTCTCTCTATACCTGCTGTAACACCTCCCAGTCTCTCTCTCTATACCTGCTGTAACACCTCCCAGTCTCTCTCCTCTCTATACCTGCTGTCACACCTCCCAGTCTCTCTCCTCTCTATACCTGCTGTAACACCTCCCAGTCACTCTCTCTAGACCTGCTGTAACACCTCCCAGTCTCTCTCTCTCTATACCTAACAAACAAAAGGAAGACAGACCAAGGGAACACTAGCACCCTAGACAGACAGACAGACAGACAGACAGACAGACAGACAGACAGACAGACAGACAGACAGACAGACAGACAGACAGACAGACAGACAGACAGACAGACAGACAGACAGACAGACAGACAGACAGACAGACAGACAGACAGACAGACAGACAGACAGACAGACGGACAGACGGACAGACGGACACATGGACACACACACACACACAAACATACCTTCAACAGCTCAGAGTGGCCCTATCTCCGCTTCATAAAAACTTAATGCAGTTGAGCTCTTAAAGCCAGACATGGGGAGACCATTTTCACCCCCAGCCAGCCAGCCTTGGCACCAGTGTGTGTGTGTGTGTGTCGCGTGTGTGTGTGTGTGTGTGTGTGTGTGTGCGTGCGTGCATGTATTTGTGTGTGCGCCAAGCCCCTGTTCAATTCCCCCCAGGAGAAGACAGCACCCTACACAAAAGCCACTTTGCGAAAAAGTAAAATCCTATTAAATATTTCAGCAAAGCCTCCATAAATACAAGCTGTCCAAAGTCACACTTTTCCTCTCCCCTCCCTTCCCCTATCTCTGCTCCTCTCCACTCTGCTCCTCTCGTCTCTGCACATTTACCCAGCATCTAAGGTGAATGAAAACAATTACTTTTCCAAATATAGCCAGTAGACTCACCTCTCTCACACGTGGTGGCCCAGAACCCAGTCCCGGTGCAGTCGCAGATAAAGCGGTTCCACCCTTCCTTACAGACGCCGTTGTTCTTACAGTGATTACTGTCACACTGTTTCCCTGTCACTTTACTACAGGTGGGCCTGATGCCTGTGGTGTTCTGAGACTCGGAGATGGCCCTTATGTTTTTGGAGCGTCCGTCGATGAAGAGGTCCCTGATGCAGCCCACGTAGCCGTAGTTCAACATGGCCGTCCACAGTTCGGTCGGTAACACCAGGCCTACGCGGTTGTCAGGGAGACCACCCAGGTAGAGGTGTCCCTCCAGGTCTAAGATCTCATTCTCTCCGCTGGCTGTGAAGGGGGTCCTCCGACTGTCGACTGAGATGATGCCTGGAAAGAGGAGAGATGAAAATAAGTGGGTTAATTAAAGGGGTGGGGAATATGGCCAATATACCACGGCTGAGGGCTGTTCTTATGCGTGACGCAACAAGGAGTGCCTGGATACAGCTCTTAGCCGTGGTATATTGGCCATATACTACAAACCCCCGAGGTGCTTTACTGCTGTTATAAACTGGTTACAAATGTAATTAGAGCAGTAAAAATACATGTTTTGTCATACCCATGGTATACGGTCTGATATACCACGGC
This sequence comes from Salvelinus namaycush, assembly GCF_016432855.1. NCBI lineage: Eukaryota > Metazoa > Chordata > Actinopteri > Salmoniformes > Salmonidae > Salvelinus > Salvelinus namaycush. The sequence goes on from NC_052330.1 coordinate 33,385,607, forward strand.
TGTCAGCCAATCAGTATTCAGGGCTCGAACCACCCAGTTTATAGCCGATTTAAGTAGTTCGTTTTCTTGTGTGTCTTGAGTTTTGTGTCTGGCAATACATTATAGAAGAATATTGAAGAATGGTATATAAGGGTAGGATTTTAGCCTCAGGCAACGAGTATTTCAGATGGTCAGAGGAGTGTGGCTAAATCAGGTTTACGGTTCCAAAGAAAATACAATTGTTCCATTCCGTTTGTTTTTCATATACTCCAAGTTAAATACTAGGTAGCGCTGATGTCTAACTACAGAGAGATTTAAATTGAACAGGAACTGCTTATTCGCAAAGTATTCAGATCACTTCACTTTTTCCACTTTTTTTAATGTTACAGCCTTATTCTAAAACGGAATAAAAAAAGGTTTTCCCTCATCAATCTACACACAATACCCCATAACGACAGAGCAAGAACAGGTTTTTAGAAGTGTTCGCAAAAAAAAAAAATATATATATAGTAATATCACATTTACATAAGTATTCAGACCCTTTACTCAGTTCTTTGTTGAAGCACGTTTGGCAATGATTACAGCCTCAAGTCTTCTTGGGTATGACGCTACAAGCTTGGCACAGCTGTATTTGGGGAGTTTCTCCCATTCTTCTCTGTAGATCCTCTCAAGCTCTGCCAGATTCGATGGGGAGCATCGCTGCACAGCTATTTTCAGGTCTCTCCAGAGATATTAGATTGGGTTCAAGTCCGGGCTCTGGCTGGGCCACTCAAGGACATTCAAAGACTTGTCCCGAAGCCACTCCTGCGTTGTCTTGGCTGTGTGCTTAGTGTCGTTGCCCTATTGGAAGGTGAACCTTCTCCCCAGTCTGAGGTCCTGATTGCTCTGGAGCAGGTTTTCATTAAGGATCACTCTTTACTTTTCTCTGTTCATCTTTCCCTCGATCCTGACTAGTCTCCCAGTCTCTGCCGCTGAAATAAATGTCCACAGCATGATGCTTCCGTGGAGTGCTGCAGAGGTGATTGTCCTTCTGGAAGGTTCTCCCATCTCCACAGAGGAACTCTGGAGTTCTGTCAGAGTGACCATTGGGTTCTTGGCCGCCTCCCTGACCAAGGCCCTTCTCCCCCGATTGCTTTAGGAAGAGTCTTGGTGGTTCCAAACTTCTTCCATTTAAGAATGATGGAGGCAACTGTGTTCTTGGTGACCTTCAATGCTTCAGACATGTTTTGGTTCCTTCCGCAGATCTGTGCCTCGACACAATCCTGCCTCAGAGATCTACGGACAATTCTTTCGACTTCATGTCTTGGTTTTTGCTCTGACATGCACTGTCAACTGTGGGTCCTTATATAGACATGTGTTTGATTTTGCAAAACATGTCCAATCAATTTAATTTACCACAGGTGGACTCCAATCTAGTTGTAGAAACATCTCAAGGATGATCAATGGAAGCAGGATGCGCCTGTAAAAAACCTGTTTTCACTTGGTCATTATTTTGTATTGTGTGTAGACTGATGAGGGGAAAACATGATTTAATACATTTTAGAATAAGCTGTAATGTAACACAATGTGGGAAAAGTCTAGGTGTCACGCCCTGACCATAGAGAGCCTTTTTATTCTCTATGTTGGTTAGGTCAGGGTGTGACTAGGGTGGGTAATCTAGGTTGTTATATTTCTATGTCGGCCTGGTATGGATCCCAATCAGAGGCAGCTGTTGTTTCTGATTGGGGATCATATTTAGGCAGCCATTTCCACACTGGGTTTTTGTGGGATCTTGTTTTTATGTTGTTGCCTGTGAGCAATCCAGAACGTCACGTTTCGTTTGTTCTTTTGTTGTTTTTGTGCGTTTCATTGAATAAACATGTGGGACTGCCAAACTGCTGCGCTTTGGTCCGAGTATGCTTACGACGATCGTGACACAAGGGGTCTGAATGCTTTCCGAATGCACGGTATATAGAAACAAGTAATATTATGCCAGTTCTTTAAACCAATCCACTCAGCCGCATATCCATATATCTGTCTAATTTCTCTATTCTTCCTTCTGAAAATCCCCCTGTTCTCCCAATCCTCCTGTTGTTCCCTTCTTTAATCGATGCTAGGTATGGTGTGTTGACACAGGGCTCTAAGCTGATATATACCACAGGACAGGAAATCAAATAACAGCAGTTCTAATGGTCTATCCCTCTCGCTCTCTCTCTCTCTTTGGTCTCTCTCTCTCCTTCTCTCACTCTGGTCTTTCTCTCTCTCTCTCTCTTTGGTCTCTCTCTCTCTCTCTCTTTGGTCTCTCTCTCTCCCTCTTTGGTCTCTCTCTCTCCTTCTCTCTCTCGTTGGTCTCTCTCTCTCTCTCCCTCTCTCACTTGTTGGTCTCTCTCTCTCCCTCTCTCACTCTTTGCTCTCTCTCTCTCCCTCTCTCACTCTTTGCTCTCTCTCTCTCCCTCTCTCACTCTTTAGTCTCTCTCTCTCCCTCTCTCTCTCTTTGGTCTCTATCCCTCTCTCTCTTTGGTCTCTCTCTCTCTCCCTCTCTCTTTGGTCGCTCTCTCTCCCTCTCTCACTCTTTGGTGTCACTCTCTCACTCATTGGTCTCTTACTGTCCCTCTCTCTCTCTCTTTGGTCTCTCTATCCCTCTCTCATGTTGGGCTCTTTCTATCCCTCTCTCATTCTTTGGGCTCTCTCTCTCTCACTCTGTTCTCTCTCTCTCAATTAAATTCAATTCAAGGGGATCACTTGGCATAGGAAACATACAGTTGAAGTTGGAAGTTTACGTACACCTTAGCCAAATGCATTTAAACTCAGTTTTTCACAATTCCTGACATTTAATCCTAGTAAAAATTCCCTGTCTTAGGTCAGTTAGGATCACCACTTTATTTTAAGAATGTGAAATGTCAGAACAATAGTAGAGTGAATTATTTATTTCAGCTTTTATTTCTTTCATCACATTCCCAGCGGGTCAGAAGTTTACATTCACTCAATTAGTATTTGGTAGCATTGCCTTTAAAAGGTTTAACTTGGGAGAAACGTTTTGGGTAGCCTTCCACAAGCTTCCCACAATAATTTGGGTGAATTTTGGCCCATTCCTCCTGACAGAACTGATGTAACTGAGTCAGGTTTGTAGGCTTCCTTGCTCTTACACGCTTTTTCAATTCTGCCCACAAATGTTCTATAAGCTTGAGGTCAGGGCTTTGTGATGGCCACTCCAATACCTTGACTTTGTTGTCCTTGAGCCATTTTGCCAAACATTGGAAGTATGCTTGGGGTCATTGTCCATTTGGAAGACCCATTTGCGACCAAGCTTTAACTTCCTGAATGATGTCTTGAGATGTTGTTTCAATATATCCACCAAATTTTCCTCCTCATGATGCCATCTATTTGGCGAAGTGCACCAGTCCCTCCTGCAGCAAAGCACCCCCACAACATGATGCTGCCACCCCCGTGCTTCACGGTTGGTATGGTGTTCTTCAGCTTGCAAGCGTTCCCCTTTTTTCCTCCAAACATAACGATGGTCATTATGGCCAAACAGTTATTTTTTTGTTTCATCAGACCAGAGGACATTCTCCAAAAAGTACAATCTTTGTCCCCATGTGCAGTTGCAAACCGTAGTCTGGCTTTTTTATAGCGGTTTTGGAGCAGTGGCTTCTTCCTTGCTGAGCTGCCTTTCAGGTTAAGTCGATATAGGAGTCGTTTTACTGTGAATATTGATACTTTTGTACCTGCTTCCTCCAGCATCTTCACAAGGTCCTTTGCTGTTGTTCTGGGATTGAATTGCACTTTTCGCACCAAAGTACATTCATCTCTAGGAGACAGAACGCGTCTCCTTCCTGAGCGGTATGACGGCTGTGTGGTCCCATGGTGTTAATACTTGCGTACTATTGTTTGTACAGATGAACGTGGTACCTTCAGGCGTTTGGAAATTGCTCCCAAGGATGAACCAGACTTGTGGAGCTCTCCAATTTTTTTTTATGGGGTCTTGGCTGATTTATTTTGATTTTCCCATGATGTAAAGCAAAGAGGCACGAAGTTTGAAGGTAGGCCTTGAAATACATCCACAGGTACACCTCCAATTGACTCAAATGATGTCAATTAGCCTATCAGAAGCTTCTAAAGCCATGACATCATACATCAACCTAATGTATGTAAACTTCTGACCCACTGGAATTGTGATACAGTGAATTATAAGTGAAATAATCTGTCTGTAAACAATTGTTGGAAAAATGACTTGTCTCATGCACAAAGTAGATGTCCTAACCGACTTGCCAAAACTATAGTTTGTTTACAAGAAATGTGTGGAATGGTTGAAAAACGAGTTTTAATCACTCCAACCTAAGTGTATGTAAACTTCTGACTTCAACTGTATGTTTACATTGCCAAAGCATGTGAAATGAATTACCAAAGTGAAATAAACAATAAAAAATGAACAGTACATTTTACACTCACACATGTTCCAAAAGAATAAAGACATTTAAAATGTCATATTATGTTTAAATACAGTGTTGTAATGATGTGCAAATAGTTAGAGTACAAAAAAGGAAAATTATTAAACATAAATATGGATTGTATTTACAATAGCATTTGTTCTTCACTGGTAACTATTTTCTTGTGGCAACAGGTCACAAATCGTCCTGCTGTGATGGCACAAAGGGATATTTCACCCAATAGATATGGGAGTTTATCAAAATTGGGTTTGTTTTAAAATTATTTGTGTGTCTGTGTAATCTGAGGGAAATATGAGTCTCAAATATGGTCATACATTGTTAGGAAGAGTGCAGCTCAGATTCCATCTCATTTTGTGGGCAGTGTGCACATAGCCTGTATTCTCTTGAGCCAGGTATCCCTACGGCGGCTTTTGTCAATAGCAAGGCTATGCTCACTGAGTCTGTACATACTCAAAGCTTCCCTAAGTTTTGAATCAGTCACAGAGGTCAGGTATTCTGCCACTGTGTACTCTCTGTTTAGGGCCAAATAGCATTCTAGTTTGCTCTGTTTTTTTGCTAATTATTTCCAACGTGTCAAGTAATTATCTTTTTGTTTTCTCATGATTTAGTTGGGTCTCATTGTGTTGCTGTCCTGGGGCTCTGTGGGGTCTGTTTGTGTTTGTGAACAGAGCCCCAGGAGCAGCTTGCTTAGGGGGCTCTTCTCCAGGTTCATCTCTCTGTAGGTGATGGCTCTGTGGGGTGTGTTTGTGTTTGTGAACAGAGCCCCAGGAGCAGCTTGCTTAGGGGACTCTTCTCCAGGTTCATCTCTCTGTAGGTGATGGCTCTGTGGGGTGTGTTTGTGTTTGTGAACAGAGCCCCAGGAGCAGCTTGCTTAGAGGACTCTTCTCCAGGTTCATCTCTCTGTAGGTGATGGCTCTGTGGGGTGTGTTTGTGTTTGTGAACAGAGCCCCAGGAGCAGCTTGCTTAGAGGACTCTTCTCCAGGTTCATCTCTCTGTAGGTGATGGCTCTGTTGGGTGTGTTTGTGTTTGTGAACAGAGCCCCAGGAGCAGCTTGCTTAGAGGACTCTTCTCCAGGTTCATCTCTCTGTAGGTGATGGCTCTGTGGGGTGTGTTTGTGTTTGTGAACAGAGCCCCAGGAGCAGCTTGCTTAGGGGGCTCTTCTCCAGGTTCATCTCTCTGTAGGTGATGGCTCCGTGGGGTGTGTTTGTGTTTGTGTTTGTGAACAGAGCCCCAGGACCAGCTTGCTTAGGGGGCTCTTCTCCAGGTTCATCTCTCTGTAGGTGATGGCTCTGTGGGGTGTGTTTGTGTTTGTGAACAGAGCCCCAAGACCAGCTTGCTTAGAGGACTCTTCTCCAGGTTCATCTCTCTGTAGGTGATGGCTCTGTGGGGTCTGTTTGTGTTTGTGAACAGAGCCCCAGGAGCAGCTTGCTTAGGGGGCTCTTCTCCAGGTTCATCTCTCTGTAGGTGATGGCTCTGTGGGGTGTGTTTGTGTTTGTGAACAGAGCCCCAGGAGCAGCTTGCTTAGGGGACTCTTCTCCAGGTTCATCTCTCTGTAGGTGATGGCTCTGTGGGGTGTGTTTGTGTTTGTGAACAGAGCCCCAGGAGCAGCTTGCTTAGGGAACTCTTCTCCAGGTTCATCTCTCTGTAGGTGATGGCTTTGTTAGGGAAGGTTGTTATCTCTGTTTCTCTCTCACTCTCTCTGGCTGCTATGTGGTGAATCCATTCTGTTGTGGAGATCAAGGCAACAACATTCAAACCTCTTTACTCTACTATAATTTTCCTCTCTACACCTCTGTGTTCTGTCCTGTTTGTCCAACCTTTACCAGGTCAGAGGACACACAGGATAAGCACACTGGAGGAAATAGAATCAGCAAATTGAATCGAAAAAGGTTTTGTTTTATCATCCTCGTGATTAATGTCTTACCACTTCTTCCTCCTCCCACCCCTCCTCTTCCTCCCTCCTCACCTGATCGTCCGTCCCGTTGTATATCCACATGGTGCCAGGCTCCGTCGTTGACCTTGCTCTGTGTGGCTTTGACCTTGATGGTTCCCGAGCCCATGTCCAACAGCAGGTACAGCCCTCCATCTAGCAGCTCCACAGCGAAGAAGTCCACCTTGTTGTTCTTCTTCCCTGCCGCGTCCCGACGGTCCTGGGCCTGGAAATAAACACTCTTTAGGTGCTGACAGAAAATAAACTGTAGGCCACAAATCAATGACCAATGTTTCAACTAAATAGCTTTTATCAGGGGGAATATCTCACCCACAGCAGACTTAAACTTCAGTGCATTCAACCAAGGCAGGTTAATCAACCACATATCACAACCATTGCAAGTGAAACCTTCAAAATAGCTGCAACATGCAAAATTGGTACTAATATCATAAAAAAAACAAGTGTGAGTTTGAGTGAAAGAAAGACAAGTACAACAGGTAAGCTGTGCTGTTTGTATACCTTGCCATGGGTGAAGAGGATGAGTCCGTTAGGTTCGGAGGTCCTGAAATCGAAGGAGATGGAGCCGACCCTCTTGGTATTCCACTTGGGCAGGCTGAGGTAGGAATCAGGGCTCTCAAAGTTGATTGGGTCCAGGGTGGGTACGTTCTCACACTTAAACACCACTTCCCCCTGGAGCTTCATCTTGGGGTCTACGATGCGAGCCAGACGGGAGAGCTCCAGACGGATGTCATTATTCTTATAGACCACCTGGAGGAGAGAGAGAGAGAGAGAGAGAGAGAGAGAGAGAGAGAGAGAGAGAGAGAGAGAGAGAGAGAGAGAGAGAGAGAGAGAGAGAGAGAGAGAGAGAGAGAGAGAGAGAGAGAGAGAGAGAGAGAGAGAGGTTAATAATAAGGCAAATGAGAGCCTAAGAGATGAAAGAGAGGAGAGAACAAAAGAAACACTACGCCGACACCTTGAAGAGAAGAGTGAGAGGAACGGTCATTGTTCCACACGATAATGTTTAAATATGTTTTGAGACGATAGTTTATTTTCTAATTCAGTATATAGAATATCATATTGGTTTTTCTATAATATGTTGATCATGTTTTGAAGGCTTGAGAAAAACATATGAATCCAATATCCCTTGTTGTTTCCTATTTGAACTGTAATCTGTCCATATGCAGGAAGATCACATGCTGACATACTGTATGATTCAACACCTGCCTACAGCACAGGAGGCTGGTGGAACTTTAATTGGGGAGTACGGGCTAGTACTAGTGGCTGGAGCGGAATTAATGGAATGGTATCAAACACATGGTTTCCATTCCATTTTCTCCGTTCCGGACATTATTGCGAGCCGTTCTCCCTTCAGCAGCCTCCACTGGACGACACTGGGGTAGTATGATCTATGGATTACTAGGACAGTCATGCAGAGTACTGGTGCTATGAGACAAACTGCATTCCAAATGAAACCTTATTCAATACATACTGCATGACTTTTATTCCTGTCACGCCCTGGCCTTAGTTATCTTTGTTTTCTTTATTATTTTAGTTAGGTCAGGGTGTGACATGGGGGAATGTTTGTGTGTTTTTTGTCTAGTCTAGGGTGTGTGTATTGTCTAGGGGGTTTCGTAGAGTTCATGGGGTTGTGTTCAGTGTAGGTGTTTATGTAAGTCTATGGTTGCCTGGATTGGTTCTCAATTAGAGAGTCTATCGTTGTCTCAGATTGAGAGCCATATTTAGGCAGCCATAGGCATTAGGTAGGTTGTGGGTAATTGTCTATGTCTTGACGTTAGTTGCTTGTGTCTGCACTTTTGTTTTGTAGCTTCACGGTCGTTTGTTGTTTTGTCTAGTTTGTATTTAGTGTTCGTTTCATCTTCAAATAAAAGAAGATGTATTTATATCACGCTGCGCCTTGGTCCTCTCATTCACCTAACGACGATCGTGACAATTCCCTACATAGTGCTCGACTTTTATTCCCTACATAGTTCACAGCTTTTATTCCCTACATAGTTCACAGCTTTTATTCCCTACATAGTTCGCAGCTTTTATTCCCTACATAGTTCACAACTTTTATTCCCTACATAGTGCTCGACTTTTATTCCCTACATAGTGCTCGACTTTTATTCCCTACATAGTGCACGACTTTTATTCCCTACATAGTTCACAACTTTTATTCCCTACATAGTGCTCGACTTTTATTCCCTACATAGTGCTCGACTTTTATTCCCTACATAGTGCACGACTTTTATTCCCTACATAGTGCACGACTTTTATTCCCTACATAGTGCACGACTTTTATTCCCTACATAGTGCACGACTTTTATTCCCTACATAGTGCATGACTTTTATTCCCTACAACACAAGTGACAGAAAACAGAGTGGCTGAGTCCAAAGAGGTGGAAAATTATAGTCTCTCTCTCTCTCTCTCTCTCTCGTGTGCATGGTGAACAGAAGCAGTAGTATTTGAGAATGCAGCTGCAGGTCTGGATTACAGATAATCCTGGAAGATTTGACAGTAAATCAACACAGGTGCACAGAGACTGTGACAGAGAGAGAGACAGAGAGAGAGAGAGAGAGAGAGAGAGAGAGAGACGATATATATATAGAGATAATAAGTAGAGAAAGAGAGAGTCAAAACAGTGAGAAAGGGAAAGAGAGTACAGTGACCCAGCAAGAGGAGAGTAGCCACAGAGAGACGAAGGGAGAGAGATGAGAGAATAACTACAGAGAGACACAGAGAGAGATGAGAGAATAACTACAGAGAGACACAGAGAGAGAGAGAATAACTACAGAGAGACACAGAGAGAGATGAGAGCATAACTACAGAGAGACACAGAGAGAGAAAGAGAGAGATGAGAGAATAACTACAGAGACACAGAGAGAGATGAGAGATGAGAGATGAGAGAATAACTACAGAGAGACACAGAGAGAGATGAGAGAATAACTACAGAGACACAGAGAGAGAGAGAGATGCTAGTTGTGAGAAGAAAGGAAATAAGATGAGAGAAAATGGTGGCATACAGAGAGAGACAGAGGGAAGTGGAGAGGAGAGGATTAGTGTCCATGTACTGTATACCAGGTGACTGTGTGTCACTAGGGAGCCGGTGAGCTAAATGTTTGTGTAATACTCAACATCTGTACCCACGTCTAACCACCAGTCTACCTACTGTAGGCACCTTGAACTGAACCCGTTTCTCTATCTGACTGATCTGGTAGCATACAATCAGACCTCTCTGAATGAGACACTACCCTCTGTATTCCTCATCGACTACCTGTACACTTCAATAATGCAAGGTGACTGACGCTGGACCAAAGTCTGAAGTGATTGATGATGAGAAACTGAATGGCAGGGGAGTCATTCCATGTCATTTCAGCAAGCCATGAGACCCAAGCAATTCGCTACACCTGCAATAACAGCTAAACAGGTGTATGTGACCAATACGTTTGATTTGATTTGACCATCACATATTGTTCTGGAGTTGTTTTTGTAGTTAGAAACAGGTAAAAAACAAAAACTGGTAAAAAGAAATGCATTATTTTATTGAATGTTATTTTTCTCTCTGAGAAATTAAGGTAATTGATTGCACCAAGATTGGCCATTTTAATTTATAGGATTCAAATAATATTAAAATAAATGTAGTGGCCAAAATCTGATTTGGACCAAACGTCTTCCTACCAATGAGTAAAACATGACAAATCCAACGAAATGGGCAAAATCCACACACAGCTTGAATTGTGAGGATGACCACACAATTTACTTTCATAATGAGACACATCTATTGGTTTTCTCCCCAAAGTTGCAAAGGAAATGTTAATTAACACAAGAGACCATCCCGAACGGGTAAAATACTGTGGTGGTATAGCAGGAACAGGGGCATCTAGTGGTAGGAACAGGGGCATCTAGTGGTCAAAACTTGCACTTTCACACTACTTTAAAAAAAAGTCACTTAAGAACAAATTCTTATTTACAATGACAGCCGACTCCAGCCAAAATCAAAACAACACTGGGCCAATTGTGCACCGCCCTATGGGACTACCAATCAAGGCCAGATGTGATGCAGCCTGGATTTGAACCAGGGACTGCAGTGATGCCTCTCGCACTGAGATGCAGTGGTTTAGACTGTTGCGCCACTTTTGAGTCAGCTTTATGGTGACTAGTGCAAGCAACTTCAAAGACAAATTTCTCTGTACATGGGGGGAAAAAAACACCAGATTCAAAGAGAATACATTACATAGTATGGAGAAGCAATACTCCAAGCCACAGATTCATATTACTTGTCAGACATAGAGTACTGACACTGCATACTGGTTGTTGAGGTGGGATTGGTATGGGGTGTGGGGGGGTCTGTGTTCCGTGGGTGGCTTTTGACATTTTAGGGGGGGGTATTCATCATATCTTACTCATTGGTAGGAATATGTTAATTCAAATCGGATGTTGGGTAATATATTTTTTGAATATTACCTGAATCCTATAAATGAAAATAGCCAATTTGGGTGCAATTTATTAGCTTAATTTCTCAGAGATCAAATTATATTTCAACACCAAGTTTCAGGACTGCTAATGGTAACTACATCAGAACATTCTGAGACGATGGGGTGTCAAATCCTCTTTCTTGTACTTTTTGAGGTAGAACGAACCAGGGGTGTTTCTCTTGAGATGAACCAGACTAGACTTCTGTAGTATCACCTTGCCTTCTATCTATTCCTACCTCCCTCCCACCTTGTCTGACAGTGAGAAGAGGCCCTTCAGGGGTCCAGGGGCCTGTACACCACCATCTCTTTCCCTCGTTATTCAAGGACACACTAATACACCACAATCAATCTTTATGTATAGTAATAACTACAGACAGATAGATCTGCTTCTGGTTATGAATGGGACGGCCACTCCATCCTGCTCTGTTGATCATTAACCCAATGGTGATAATTAATACACTGCCTCTCCTACGTTGCGTCCCAAATATCACCCTATGCCCTATATAGTGCATTAATTTTTCCAAGAGCCCTATGGAGTCTGGTCAAAAGTAGTGCACTATGAAGTGAATAGAGTGCCATTTGGAATGCAAACCTTGCATCCCTCATCTTCCACTTTGATACGGTCAGAGGTTTATTATGCTATCCAACAGCCATCCTTGAAGTCTCTTAGACACGCTGGGGCCATTTATAATGCAAGCACAGGCTTCTCTTCCTCTGCCATATCTCCTCCTCCATCTGTCCTTCTCCTCCTCCATCTCTCATCCATCTCTCCTTCGCTTCCATCTCTCCTTGTTCACCTCCATCTCTCCTCCTCCATTCCTCCTCTTTCTCCTCCATTCCTCCTCCTCCTCCTCTTCCTCCGTCTCCTCCCTGAGATGGCATATTGATCCGTGCTGGGAGCAGACACACAGACTAATCTACTTTAGATCAATGCTCTCTTTCCTCTCCAACCCCATCCACAGTGCCTCTCCTTCCCCTCCAACCCCATCCACAGTGCCTCTCCTTCCCCTCCAACCCCATCCACAGTGCCTCTCCTTCCCCTCCAACCCCATCCACAGTGCCTCTCCTTCCCCTCCAACCCCATCCACAGTGCCTCTCCTTCCCCTCCAACCCCATCCACAGTGCCTCTCCTTCACCTCCAACCCCATCCACAGTGCCTCTCTTTCCTCTCTAACCCCATCCACAGTGCCTCTCCTTCCCCTCCAACCCCATCCACAGTGCATCTCTTTCCTCTCTAACCCCATCCACAGTGCCTCTCTTTCCTCTCTAACCCCATCCACAGTGCCTATTTTCCTCTCTCCCTGGCTGCCTTCATCTTTCTCTCCCTCCCTTTTGCCCACTCAACCTGTCTCCCTTCCTCCTTCCTTACCTCCATGTCTCTCCTCCATACCCTCCTCTCCACCTGTCTCCCTCCATGCCTCTCTCACACCCACCCACCCCTCCCTCCCTCCCTCCCACCCTCCCTCACTCCCTCCCTCCCTCTCTCCTTCCTTCCCTCCCTCCTTGCCACCCTCCCTCATTTCCTCCCTCCCTCCTTGTCACCCTCCCTCATTTCCTCCCTCCCTCCTTCCCTCTCTCTCTCCTTCCCTCCGTGCCTCCTTTCCTCTAGCCCCACCTCCATCCCTCCCTCTACGCCTGTCTCCCTCCATCTCTTCCTCCACACCTGTCTCCCTCTACACCTCTCTCCCTCCGTCCCTCCCTCTACACCTGTCTCCCTCCATCCCTCCCTCTACGCCTCTCTCCCTCCATCCCTTCCTCTACGCCTCTCTCCCTCCATCCCTTCCTCCACACCTGTCTCCCTCCATCCCTCCCTCTACGCCTCTCTCCCTCAATCTATCCCTCTACGCCTCTCTCCCTCCATCTATCCCTCTACACCTGTCTCCCTCCATCCCTCCCTCTACACCTGTCTCCCTCCATCCCTCCCTCTACGCCTCTCTCCCTCCATCTATCCCTCTACGCCTCTCTCCCTCCATCTATCCCTCCACACCTGTCTCCCTCCATCCCTCCCTCTACGCCTCTCTCCCTCCATCTATCCCTCTACACCTGTCTCCCTCCATCCCTCCCTCTACGCCTCTCTCCCTCCATCCCTGCCTCTACGCCTCTCTCCCTCCATGCCTCCCTCTACGCCTCTCTCCCTCCATCCATCCCTCTACACCTCTCTCCCTCCATCCCTGCCTCTACGCCTCTCTCCCTCCATGCCTCCCTCTACGCCTCTCTCCCTCCATCCCTGCCTCTACGCCTCTCTCCCTCCATACTCCCTACCACTCTCCTTCCTTCCTTCCCTCCCTCCTCACTCCCTCTGATTTAGCTGTGGTATTAATAAGGGAGGTGTGATACCACATGAGTAAAGAGGCCAGTTCCAATAGCCACACACACACACACACACACACACACACACACACACACACACACACACACACACACACACACACACACACACACACACACACACACACACACACACACACACACACACACAACACTGTAATGTAGTTAGAGGACTCAACAGCCTCTCCCTAGAGAGCCTTGAGAGTAATGTTTAAACAAGAGTAGATCGATGCTACAATGAGCCTGTGTGTAAATATGATTTAAAATTGGACGAGAGGAGGGATTAGGGATTTGAAATGAAGTGGTTTGATCCAGATAAATGTGATATAATAAACATTATTGAAAATCTTTATTCATATTCCTGGGTGGAGATGGTGGAATTGAGTGGTGTTGTGTGTACAAATAGGGATATCATTAAGATGAATACGTGAGCAATAGCTCACCTAGGTGGAGGCTGGAGGGATTTGATGCTGTAACAGTAAGTTATACTGGCACTAGAAAGACAAAGGCCACATATCTAAACCATGTACATTGTATGGATGTGTGGGGCTTTCATTGTAGAGAGACAGGGGCCACATTGTTGTGTGTCTGTTTACTGCAGAGCTGCTGGGTGTATCCTCAGGGGTCATACGCAATGCAAAGGTCAGGGGTTAGAGGTCAGAGGAGTATCCCTGCGTGCCTCTGAGCAAACGTGTGCTGTGTGTGATTTATATATATTTTTTAAACTGAAATGAGCAGAGACTGGTTTGGTTAAATATAGAACACGGCTGATGACGACTTTGAGGATGATGTGGGCAGTACGTTCCTCCCAAATGCCAAATGTTGGTCTCTCGCTCACTCACTCCCTCCCTGCTTCCCTCCCTCCCTTAGTCCTTCCCTAATCCCCCTTCCTCCCCTCCGTCCACAATCTGGATGACAGTAGCAGCCACAACAGCCTCTCAGAGCAGAGCTACTACACCAGCTGACTGTTTAGGACCCTGGCCTGCTTGTCTTGGCGCTGGTGCCCTGTGGACGCCAGGGGACATGGCTGCCACCGCTACCGCCTCGCTGCCCACTGGCTCACGTCACATGACTGCTGGCCCACATGGCTGCACACGAGGAGTGATGCTGCTATCGTCCCTATGCCTAGTGGGTGTGGAGGGTGCAGAGAATAGAGGAGGACTACAGTAGCATTCTCTTTTACTTCCAGTGAGGGAGAGAGAGGGAGGGAGATAGTCAGGGAGGGAGAGAGAGAAAGAGAGAGAGAGGAGTCCAACCCCTCCTCCTTCTGCCCCACTCCATCCCTTCATCCTCTCATTCTGGCCCTCCCCCCTCCCACCTCCTCTTTGGCCTTCCTCCCACTTCCTCCATCCCTCCTCCTCCCTCTGTTCCATGAGAAAAGCATTGGAAGAGAGAGGCAGTGATGAAGCGTGATCCAACCATCCAGTGGGCCCAAATGAACTGAGTCATCCCTCATCAGCTGTGTACAGAGGAGGAGAGGGAGGGGGACATAAAGATGGACAGATAAAGAGAGAGAGAGAGAGAGAAAGGGATAGAGGCAGTGTGCTGGCAGGCAGAGATCATCAGCCCAGACAGAGCCACAGCAGGGTGAACATGGTTGTAAGGGATAGACCCAGCAGACAGTCAGTCAGTCAAGCCAGGCTGGACATGCAACACAATGCAGTCCATCGTGGATCGCATGCTGTGGATGCGTCCTAAATCGCACCCTATTCCATATGGGCCTCTGGTCAAAAGTAGTGCACTAAATAAGGACTAAGGTACAATTTGGGATACAGCCTATGACTCTCCACTCCACCAGTCACATGGTGATTGATAATAATGCTGGAGAGGCAACCACTCTGTACACAGATTTACACTGCTGATACAGATGCTGAAAACATGGAGGGAGGTTAGCTGTTAGTGTTGGAAGACAATCATAAATGTCCCCATAAGGCAATCATATTATTACTATATTGTCTCAATGATGAACTCTCATCTACTGAACACATTCACCTTGGGGTTACTCTGACTGTAGGTATAGCTATGTCTCTGGGTGTCATTAGAAAGCAGGGGGGACCGGGGGACCGGGGGACCGGTTCTCTGGGTGTCATTATAAAGCAGGGGGGACAGGGGGACCGGGGGACCGGGTGAACAGGTCTCTGGGTGTCATTAGAAAGCAGGGGGGACCGGGAGATCGGGGGAACGGGTCTCTGGGTGTCATTAGAAAGCAGGGGGGACCGGGGGGAATGTGTAAACTACAAGATACAGCAGTTACAGAGACACTACATTTAAACAACACAAATACATTTTTACAATCCCTAAAACACTTGCAAAACTCAGTGAATTCATCCCTCATCAGCCTTCTAAACTGCCCTGTTGGCACCAAAGATTCAAGATGAAATGAGGTTTTGTAAATTATTCCAAACATGGGGGGGGGGGGGGCGTTGACACTCCAGCACTTTGGATTTGAAATGATATCATGACTATGAGGTTAAAGTGCAGACGGTCAGCTTTGATTTGAGGGTATTTTCATCCATATGGGGTGAACCGTTTATATGGGGTGAACCGTTTATATGGGGTGAACCGTTTATATGGGGTGAACCCTTTATATGGGGTGAACCCTTTATATGGGGTGAACCGTTTATATGGGGTGAACCGTTTATATGGGGTGAACCGTTTATATGGGGTGAACCGTTTATATGGGGTGAACCGTTTATATGGAGTGAACCGTTACAGCACTTTTTGTACATAGTTTTAGGGGACAAAAAATGAACTTATATGTGTATTAAAGTAGTCAAAAGTGTAGTATTTAGTCCCATATTCCTAACATCCTCCTGCCGAGTGGCACAGCAGTCTAAGGTACTGCATCTCAGTGCTAGAGATGTCACTACAGACCCTGGTTCAATCCCAGGCTGTATCACAACCAGCCGTGATTGGAAGTCCCATTGGGCGGCGCACAATTGGCCAACTGTCGTCCGGTTTAGGGGAGTGTTTGGCCGGGGTAGGCCGTCATTGTAAAATAAGAACTTGTTCTTAACTGACTTGCCTAGTTAAATAAATATAAATTAAATAATCAAGCTTGTGACTCAACAAACTTGTTGGATGCATTTCCTGTTGGTTTTGGTTGTGTTTCAGATTATTTGGGCCCAATGAAAATGAACGGTAAATAATATATTGTGCTGGAGTACAGAGACAAAAAATATAGATATTGTCTATAAGAGGAACAGGATGCCATGTTGGATGCACCCTTAGTCTTCCTTCTGATGAGAGATTGTCATTGTCATCCTCTCTTTCAACAGTAAATAGCTGTCCTTTGAAATATGAGCGTTTATGATAATGAGAATTTAATCACAACAGTTGCAGGTTTATTGAAGGTGTGGAGAATGATAGTTTAAAGATTCCCCAAGAAAGATAAACAATTATGAAGATTTCAAGCTAATTTCAGCCCTTGTGTAATGGTCAGAGAAAATTAACTGTAGATGATCCTTACTTTGTCAACCTTACTTTGCTACTTGACGGATTTTACTTTTTAAATACCGTTTATATTTTTAGTTTTTCCCTCACTCAACTTTTTCAATCCGGACGCTTTATCTGGACATGGTTCGTCAGGACTTCCAACAGCCGAAGCTAAGTAGTAACATTAACATGATGCCTTCTAATTGCAGTCGCTGTAATCATAATATACAGGAGAACGAGTGCCTTACGGCGAGGATATCTGTGCTTCAAGCCCAGCTTCAGACGCAATCGTTAGGCAAGGGTAATTTCAGTGTAGGAAAGGATGAAACAGCGTCTGTGCCACCAGTAAGTTCAGATAGTAACGATAGTATAAATCCCCTCGCACGGTCCCCGCAGCCGGACAACTTTCTCATGGCTTCTGGAGGGAAATGCTGTAGGAATGCTCAAAGGGTGTCGCTCATTCAGCCGACAGAAACTTTCAACCGGTTTTCCCCAATAAGCAACGGGTCGGAGTCTGAGGCCGAGCCTTCTCTGGTCTCTACTCCTCCCGTTACGAGGTCTGAGACGCCGAAGCTTCCCACCATTAGCTCTGACAAATTGAAAACCCTAGTCATTGTCAACTCCATTACCCGCAGTATTAGACTTAAAACGAATCATCCAGCGATCATACACTGTTTACCAGGGGGCAGGGCTACCGACTTTAAGGCTAATATAAAGATGGTGCTGGCTAAGGCTAAATCTGGCGAGTGTAGAGAATATAGGGATATTGTTATCCACGTTGGCACCAATGATGTTAGGGTGAAACAGTCAGAGTTCACCAAGCGCAACATAGCTTCAGCGTGTAAATCAGCTAGAAAGATGTGTCGGCATCGAGTAATTGTCTCTGGCCCCCTCCCAGTTAGGGGGAGTGATGAGCTCTACAGCAAAGTCTCACAACTCAATCGTTGGTTGAAAACTGTTTTCTGCCCCTTCCAAAAGATAGAATTTGTAGATAATTGGCCGTCTTTCTGGGACTCACCCACAAACAGGACCAAGCCTGACCTGCTGAGGAGTGACGGACTCCATCCTAGCTGGAGGGGTGCTGTCATCTTATCTACCAACATAGACAGGGCTCTAACTCCTCTAGCTCCACAATGAAATAGGGTGCAGGCCAGGCAGCAGGCTGTTAGCCAGCCTGCCAGCTTAGTGGAGTCTGCCACTAGCACAGTCAGTGTAGTCAGCTCAGCTATCTCCATTGAGACTGTGTCTGTGCCTCAACCTAGGTTGGGCATAACTAAACATGGCGGTGTTCGCTTCAGCAATCTCACTAGGATAAAGACCTCCTCCATTCCTGTTATTATTGAAAGAGATCGTGATACCTCACATCTCAAAATAGGGCTACTTAATGTTTGATCCCTGACTTCAAAGGCAATTATAGTCAATGAACTTATCACTGATCATAATCTTGATGTGATTGGCCTGACTGAAACATGGCTTAAGCCTGATGAATTTACTGTGTTAAATGAGGCCTCACCCCCTGGTTACACTATTGACCATATTCCCTGTGCATCCCGCAAAGGCGGAGGTGTTGCTAACATTTACGATAGCAAATTTCAATCTACAAAAAATAAAATACGTTTTCGTCTTTTGAGCTTCTAGTCATGAAATCTATGCAGCCTACTCAATCACTTTTTATAGCTACTGTTTACAGGCCTCCTGGGCCATATAGAGCATTCCTCACTGAGTTCCCTGAATTCCTATCGGACCTTGTAGTCACAGCAGATAATATTCAAATTTTTGGTGATTTTACTATTCACATGGAAAAGTCCACAGACCCACTCCAAAAGGCTTTCGGAGCCATCATCGACTCAGTGAGGTTTGTCCAACATGTCTCTGGACCTACTCACTGTCACAGTCATACTCTGGACCTAGTTTTGTCCCATGGAATAAATGTGGTGGATCTTAATGTTTTTCCTCATAATCCTGGACTTTTGGACCACCATTTTATTACGTTTGCAATCGCAACAAATAATCTAATCAGACCCCAACCAAGGAGGATCAAAAGTCGTGCAATAAATTATCAGACAACCCAAAGATTCCTTGATGCCCTTCCAGACTCCCTCTGCCTACCCAAGGACGTCAGAGGACAAAAATCAGTGAACCACCTAACTGAGGAACTAAATTTAACCTTGCGCAATACCCTAGATGCAGTGGCACCACTAAAACTAAAAACATTTGCCATAAGAAACTAGCTCCCTGGTATACAGAAAATACCCGAGCTTTGAAGCAAGCTTCCAGAAAATTGGAACGGAAATGGCGCCACACCAAACTGGAAGTCTTCCGACTAGCTTGGAAAGACAGTACCGTGCAGTATCGAAGAGCCCTCACTGCTGCTCGATCATCCTATTTTTCCAACTTAATTGAGGAAAATAAGAATAATCCAAAATGTCTTTTTGATACTGTCGCAAAGCTAACTAAAAAGCAACATTCCTCAAGAGAGGATGGCTTTCACCTAAGCAGTAATAAATTCATGAACTTCTTTGAGGAAAAGATCATGATCATTAGAAAGCAAATTATGGACTCCTCTTTAAATCTGCATATTCCTCCAAAGCTCAGTTGTCCTAAGTCTGCACAACTCTGCCAGGACCTAGGATCAAGAGAGACACTCAAGTGTTTTAGTACTATATCTCTTGACACAATGATGAAAATAATCATGGCCTCTAAACCTTCAAGCTGCATCCTGGACCCTATTCCAACTAAACTACTGAAAGAGCTGCTTCCTGTGCTTGGCCCTCCTATGTTGAACATAATAAACGGCTCTGTATCCACCGGATGTGTACCAAACTCACTAAAAGTGGCAGTAATAAAGCCTCTCTTGAAAAAGCCAAACCTTGACCCAGAATATATAAGAAACTATCGGCCTATATCGAATCTTCCATTCCTCTCAATTTTTTGTGAAAAAGCTGTTGCGCAGCAACTAACTGCCTTCCTGAAGACAACCAATGTATACGAAATGCTTCAGTCTGGTTTTAGACCCCATCATAGCACTGGGACTGCACTTGTGAAGGTGGTATATGAACTTTTAATGGCGTCAGACCGAGGCTCTGCATCTGTCCTCGTGCTCCTAGACCTTAGTGCTGCTTTTGATACCATCGGTCACCACATTCTTTTGGAGAGATTGGAAACCCAAATTGGTCTACACGGACAAGTTCTGGCCTGGTTTAGATCGTATCTGTCGGAAAGATATCAGTTTGTCTCTGTGAATGGTTTGTCCAAATCAACTGTAAATTTCGGTGTTCCTCAAGGTTCCGTTTTAGGACCACTATTGTTTTCACTATATATTTTACCTCTTGGGGATGTCATTCGAAAACATAATGTTAACTTTCACTGCTATGCGGATGACACACAGCTGTACATTTCAATGAAACATGGTGAAGCCCCAAAATTGCCCTCGCTAGAAGCCTGTGTTTCAGACATAAGGAAGTGGATGGCTGCAAACATTCTACTTTTAAACTCGGACAAAACAGAGATGCTTGTTCTAGGTCCCAAGAACAAAGAGATCTTCTGTTGAATCTGACAATTAATCTTGATGGTTGTACAGTCGTCTCAAATAAAACTGTGAAGGACCTCGGCGTTACTCTTGACCCTGATCTCTCTTTTGACGAACATATCAAGACTGTTTCAAGGACAGCTTTTTTCCATCTACGTAACATTGCAAAAATCAGAAACTTTCTGTCCAAAAATGATGCATTTATTATTTAGTCCATGCTTTTGTTACTTCTAGGTTAGACTACTGCAATGCTCTACTTTCCGGCTACCCGGATAAAGCACTAAATACACTTCAGTTAGTGCTAAACACGGCTGCTAGAATCCTGACTAGAACCCAAAAATGTGATCATATTACTCCAGTGCTAGCCTCCCTACACTGGCTTCCTGTTAAGGCAAGGGATGATTTCAAGGTTTTACTGCTAACCTACAAAGCATTACATGGGCTTGCTCCTACCTGTCTTTCCGATTTGGTCCTGCCGTACATACCTACACGTACGCTACGGTCACAAGACGCAGGCCTCCTAATTGTCCCTAGAATTTCTAAGCAAACAGCTGGAGGCAGGGCTTTCTCCTATAGAGCTCCATTTTTATGGAATGATCTGCCTACCCATGTGAGAGACGTAGACTCGGTCTCAACTTTTAAGTCTTTATTAAAGACTCATCTCTTCAGTAGGTCCTATGATTGAGTGTAGTCTGGCCCAGGAGTGTGAAGGTGAACGGAAAGGCTCTGGAGCAACGAACCGCCCTTGCTGTCTCTGCCTGGCTGGTTCCCCTCTCTCCACTGGGATTCTCTACCTCTAACCCTAATACAGGGGCTGAGTCACTGGCTTAATGGTGCTCTTCCACATCCATTCCCTAGGAGGGGTGTGTCACTTGAGTGGGTTGAGTCACTGACGTGATCTTCCTGTCTGGGTTGGCGCCCCCATTTGGGTTGTGCCGTGGCGGAGATCTTTATGGGGTATACTCGGCATGGTAAGTTGGTGATTGAAGATATCCCTCTAGTGGTGTGGGGGCTGTGCTTTGGCAAAGTGGGTGGGGTTATATCCTGCCTGTTTGGCCCTGTCCGGGGGTATCATCGGATGGGGCCACAGTGTCTCCTGACCCCTCCTGTCTCAGCCTCCAGTATTACGCTGCAGTAGTTTATGTGTCGGGGGGCTAGGGTCAGTCTGTTATATCTGGAGTACTTCTCCTGTCTTATCCGGTGTCATGACGTTGCCTGTTTAGGTACATAAAGCCCATTCCCTCTCCCTGCCACTCCCTGCCTCCCCCTTTCCTCCTTCAACCCATGCTGTGATCACAGAGAGACGTCGTAATATCCTGAGAATCTCCTCATGGCCAAACAGTATTAGAGAGAGGGTAAACTTTCATGACAAAGAGGTTTCTTCCACCTCACAGAACTTGAGGTACGAACAGATTTCATGTTCCGGAAAAAGTATAAAAGATCGGTGAAGAGTCCAGCTATTAACATGTCCGTTTGTCCCAATGTGGGAAACTCATGGGAGAAGGGGTGGCTACATTACCATACCGCTGTTTATATAATAACCTCAGATATGAGGTTTACATCTGTTTGTTGTATAAAATGAATGAGTGAGTATGATACTGTTTGTATAATTGTGTAATATGATTTTGGACTGTTTAACCTCTCTGGGATATAGGGGGTGCTGTTTCGACTTTGCGAAAATTGATCTCCAAATTAAACTGCCTAGTACTCAATTCTTGCTCGTACAATATGCATATTATTGTTATTATTGGATAGAAAACACTCTCTAGTTTCTATAACCGTTGTAATTATGTCTCTGAGTGAAACAGAACTCATTCTACAGCACTTTTCCTGCCAGGGAGTGAGATTTCAGAAATCTTGGCCCCTGCTCCCAGGTCAGTTCATAAGTCCCTGTGAATGCTATGATGCTACAAACACTGCCTACGCCTTCCTCTAGATGTCAGTAAGCGGGGAGATTTTGAATGGAGTGGATTGCGCAATCCGGGCTCTATAAATAGACCCTGGAGCGGAAAGAACGTCCTTTTCAACAGTGCGCTCGACGCAGAGTGGTCGTCGGACTGGCCTCCTTCCAAGTTTTGGTTTAGCCACTTATATATCGCCGGTCATGTTTTTATTCGTTATAGGTGTTAAAGACATCATAAGGTAGTTAATTTAAACCGTTTTATAGCAATTTATATCCGTTTAGTGCGATTTTGAGGCATTTCTTTGTGACGTACTTTGAAGAGCCGGTCACGTTTCCAGTACATGCCGAACGTTAGTGGCCATTTCGACAGGACGAGGACATCTTTCGACCAAAAGACGATTAGACCGGAGAAAGGATACATTGCCCAAGATTCTGATTGAAGATCAGCTCATAGTAAGAACTATTTTTGATGATAAATCGTTATTCTGTTGAAAAATGTCAAACGCATAAGCCGCCATTTTGTTTTGTGTAGCTTCGCTTGGCGAACCCTGTATTGCACAGTAAGGATAATTTTAGAAATGTAATTCAGCGATTGCATTAACTTCTTGCAACTATAGGGGGTGCTGTTCCGCATTAGCATATTTTGGTCTCCAAATTAAACGGCCTATTGCTCAATTCTTGATCGTACAATATGCATATCCTTACTAATATTGGATTAGTAAACACTGTCTAGTTTCTAAAACCGTTTTAATTATGTCTGTGGGTGACCCAGAACTCCCTCTACAGCAAAAATCCTGACATGACTTGCGAAGGTCTGAGAATTATCCTCTGATCTGGGTTCAGTTTTAAAGCCTGTGTATATCCTATGGCTGGAATTGAACTGCACCCGCCTTCCCCTGGATGTCAGTAACCAATGAGAAGTGGAATGGTCTGTCTGCGTAGCTGTCCGAGGTTATAAAGCCGGATGGAACGAGAGTACCTTTCTTTGTCTCGTTCGTCATGGCGCCTGGCAAGAAGTCAGGATGAAATTTTGGAACGCTCAGTTATCGACCAGAGATGTATCCGTCTGTAATTTAATTAAATATAGGTGTTAGAAACATCATAACGATGTTATTTGAAACCGATTTATATCAGTTTATGCGAGTATAGTGCTATTTTTCTGAATTTCCTTTGTATCTAGTTTGAGGATTTGGACATGTGTGTGCGACATAGCTAATGGTAGCAGCTAGTTCCAAAGGTGAAGAGGACGTTTTACAACAAAGCAACTATTCTTTTGAAGTAAAGACACATTGCCCAAGATACTGATGGAAGCTCGTCCAAAAGTAGGAACTATTTATGATGTTATTATGTATTTATGTGGAAAAATGTCATAGTGTTTGCGCGCCACTTTTGCAGGCACTGGTCTGGCTGCAACGCACACTATATGTCTAGTAACGTTAATTTTAAAAATCTAACATAGCGATTGCATTAAGAACTAATTTATCTTTCGATTGTTGTCCAACTTATATTTTTTAGTCAAGTTTATGAATAGTATTTTTATAAGAATAGGCGCTAATCCAAAATGGCGCCGGCCAGAATACATGCAATGTTTGTAGTGATTACATAGTATAACCACGATTTGTGCTGCTAAATATGCACATTTTCGAACAAAAGCTATATGCATTGTGTAATATGATGTTACAGGTCTGTCATCTGATGAAGTATATCAAGGTTAGTCAAATTATATATCTTTTGTTGGGTTGTTACGATCGCTAACATTTACAGCTGGTAAATGCGGTTGTGATTCTGGCTATTGTGGTACGCTCATATAATGCTATATTGTGTTTTCGCTGTAAAACACTTAGAAAATCTGAAATATTCTCTGGATTCACAAGATCTGTGTCTTTCGATTGCTGTAGGCTGTCTATTTTTCTGAAGTGTTTTAGGATGATTCTTTTGGTAATTGACGTCGGTCTCAGTAATTATTCCGGCTGCTTCCAACGCTATTTCAGATTGCAGCTGCAATGTAGAACTGTGATTCTACCTGAAATATGCACTTTTTTCTAACAAAAACTATCCTATACCATGAATATGTTATCAGACTGTCATCTGAAGAGGTTTTTTCTTGGTTAGTGGCTATCAATATCTTAGTTTAGCCGAATTGGTGATAGCACCTGAAGTAGTAAGAAACTGATGGAGTTAGAAAAGTGGTGTATTTTGCTAACGTGTTTAGCTAATAGATTTACATATTGTGTCTTCCCTGTAAAACATTTTAAAAAACAGAAATGATGGGGTTATTCACAAGATCTGTATCTTTCATCTGGTGTCTTGGACTTGTGATTTAATGATATTTAGATGCTACTATTTAATTGTGACGCTATGCTAGCTATGCTACTCAGTGGGGGGGGAGTGGGGGGTGATCCCGGATCCGGGTTGGTGACTCGTTAAAGGTTAAGAACTAATTTGTCTTTCGATTGCTGTCCACCCTATATTTTTTAGTAAAGTTTACGATTAGTTATTCATTACGCCAGATCACTGTCCAAAATGGCGCCCGACATTTTCAGGCTAGTTTTGCTAGTATTGTCATTGTATAACCACGTTTTTTTGTGGCTAAATATGCACATTTTCGAACAAACTCTATATGTATGTTGTAATATGATGTTACAGGAGTGTCATCGGAAGAATTCTGAGAAGGTTAGTGAAAAAATTAATATATTTTGGCGATGATTACGTTATCGCTCTCTTTGGCTTGAATCAATGCTCGGGTAACGTTTGCACATGTGGTATGCTAATATAACGATTTATTGTGTTTTCGCTGTAAAACACTTAGAACATCTGAAATATTGTCTGAATTCACAAGATCTGTGTCTTTCCATTGCTGTGAGCTGTGTATTTTTAAGAAATGTTTTATGATTAGTAATTAGGTAATACACGTTGCTCGCTGTATTTATTCTAGTCGAGTTGTGATGGTGGGTGCAATTGTAAACTATGATTTCTACCTGAAATATGCACATTTTTCTAACAAAACCTATCCTATACAATAAATATGTTATCAGACTGTCATCTGATGAGGTTTTTTCTTGGTTAGTGGCTATCAATATCTTTATTTGGCCGAATTGGTGATAGCTACTGGTGGAGAGAAAAAATGGTGGACAAAGAAAAATGGTGTCTTTTGCTAACGTGGTTAGCTAATAGATTTACATATTTTGTCTTCCCTGTAAAACATTTAAAAAATCTGAAATGGTGGCTTTATTCACAAGATCTGTATCTTTCATTTGGTGTCTTGGACTTGTGATTTAATGATATTTACATTTTTACATGCTACTATTTAATTGTGACGCGATGCTAATCAGTGAGGGGGGGGTTGGGGGTGCTTGTCAGTTGGGACGCTAGCGTCCCAACTATCCCAGAGAAGTTAATGAAGAAAAATACAAATCCCTTTTGATTTGAACTAAATCCAAGGACCGCCCCTGAGCCCAGTTAGGGTCAGACATCCTGGGACAGCCCCTTTCTGCTATCCGAATAAAAGCCCTACTCTGAGAAATTATCAATAGACCATGTTTTCCTCCATAGGAGGAGAACGAAGGTTAAGTACCATTGCTGAATCTTTAACCATACCACGTGGTTAAACTCTTAGACGAATAAGAACAAGTCTTTGATATTGACTACTAGTCTGCAGCTAGGAATTCGGTATCATTGAACGCGAAGAAAGACAACCGCCGAAACATCCATTCTATAACGAATGTCACTCTGAACTATCCACCATAACCAGGACAGAGACAGAAGGAACTCCAACAGAAACGAACTTTTCTCCAGCGGTGAAGACGACACACCGAGCGTAAATATATATATATTGATTGCAATTGTTCCCGAATGAGTGAGCGTTCATGTGTAAGGATTAGCATGTCAATTGTTATAATTATGGACTCTGTAGTGACTTCTTAGTCGAACGCAATTTTCCCTTTGTCTAACACGCCGCCATGCCGGTTCAGCCCACTAGGGCATATTTCTCCCATCATTTCATGTAACCATTTTAAATTTGTTTGTTTGTTTATGCATTTCTGTGAATTACTTAGTTTGTTTATGCATTTCTGTGAATTACTTAGTTAGTAATAAATAAATGATTTAAGACAATTGATGTATGGATGACTCATAGTGAAGACTGCGTTCGTGCAGATAACCAACAATTTACGACGTTTGGAATGAGACTAACGTGAGGTAAAAATAAATAAATCATTAATCAGAAGACTATTGATCAGATTTGAAAATATTTGAAAGGTTATATTGGGAAATTATAATTTTGTAATCTGACTACTTTCCCTGGTGCCCTCGAATTCATAGTTAATTAGTTACGTTATTAACTAGTTGATTGCGTAATAACTAATTACAGGAATCTTTGATATAAACTATAAGTCTTCAATTTAATGATAGCAAAGACACGACACCGGTGTCCTGTGTGAATTTAAGTATGCTCTCTCTAATTCTCTCTTTCTCTCTCTCGGAGGACCTGAGCCCTAGGACCATGCCTCAGGACTACCTGGCATGATGACTCCTTGCTGTCCCCAGTCCACCTGGCCGTGCTGCTGCTCCAGTTTCAATTGTTCTGCCTGTGGCTATGGAACCCTGACCTGTTCACCGGACGTGCTACCTGTCCCAGACCTGCTGTTTTCAACTCTCTAGAGACAGCAGGAGCGGTAGAGATACTCTTAATGATCGGCTATGAAAAGCCAACTGACATTTACTCCTGAGATGCTGACTTGTTGCACCCTCGACAACTACTGTGATTATTATTATTTAACCCTGCTGGTCATTTATGACCATTTGAACATCTTG
Organism: Salvelinus namaycush; assembly: GCF_016432855.1. Taxonomy (NCBI): domain Eukaryota; kingdom Metazoa; phylum Chordata; class Actinopteri; order Salmoniformes; family Salmonidae; genus Salvelinus; species Salvelinus namaycush. Next base: position 33,412,426 of record NC_052330.1, read on the forward strand.
GCCATGTTCTGTTATAATCTCCACCCGGCACAGCCAGAAGAGGACTGGCTACCCCTCATAGCCTGGTTCCCCTCTAGGTTTCTTCCTAGGTGTTGGCCTTTCTAGGGAGTTTTTCCTAGCCACCGTGCTTCTACACCTGCATTGCTTGCTGTTTGGGGTTTTAGGCTGGGTTTCTATACAGCACTTTGAGATATCAGCTGATGTAAGAAGGGCTATATAAATACATTTGATTTGATTTGATCACCAACACTTCACAATAATGTAGTGCCATGGTGAGTTTAGAATGAATAATGGCCAATAAAATAAGAAGAGGAAGGCATACCATCTAAAACCTAAAATGCCTGGAAATGTAAAATGGACATTTTATTAATTTGGAGGTGGAAGAAGTGCACACCTGTTTACGCGAGGTGCTGGCTAGCGGAGTAGAACACCTGTTTACGAGTGGTGCTGGCTAGCGGAGTAGAACACCTGTCTACGCGAGGTGCTGGCTAGCGGAGTAGAACACATGTTTACGAGTGGTGCTGGCTAGCGGAGTAGAACACCTGTTTACGAGTGGTGCTGGCTAGCGGAGTAGAACACCTGTTTACGAGAGGTGCTGGCTAGCGGAGTAGAACACCTGTTTACGAGAGGTGCTGGCTAGCGGATTAGAACACCTGTTTACGCGAGGTGCTGGCTAGCGGAGTAGAACACCTGTTTACGCGAGGTGCTGGCTAGCGGAGTAGAACACCTGTTTACGAGTTGTGCTGGCTAGCGGAGTAGAACACCTGTTTACGCGAGGTGCTGGCTAGCGGAGTAGAACACCTGTTTACGCGAGGTGCTGGCTAGCGGAGTAGAACACCTGTTTACGCGAGGTGCTGGCTAGCGGAGTAGAACACCTGTTTACGCGAGCTGCTGGCTAGCGGAGTAGAACACCTGTTTACGCGAGGTGCTGGCTAGCGGAGTAGAACACCTGTTTACGAGTTGTGCTGGCTAGCAGAGTAGAACACCTGTTTACGCGAGGTGCTGGCTAGCGGAGTAGAACACCTGTTTACGCGAGGTGCTGGCTAGCGGAGTAGAACACCTGTTTACGCGAGGTGCTGGCTAGCGGAGTAGAACACCTGTTTACGCGAGGTGCTGGCTAGCGGAGTAGAACACCTGTTTACGCGAGGTGCTGGCTAGCGGAGTAGAACACCTGTTTACACGAGGTGCTGGCTAGCGGAGTAGAACACCTGTTTACGCGAGGTGCTGGCTAGCAGAGTAGAACACCTGAAAGCAAGTCCGAGCCAGCCATGATTACTGACATCTGTGTGTCATTTCAAACTGTATAAACTAGTGACCTGCAGTGCTTGTCATTATATCCTGATGAAGACCGCTTGACTGTCCAAACGTTGGTTATTCATCTATTGGATCTGAGCTCCTACAGTGAGCTCTCCTTTTCTTTTTCAAACATTACATACATTTTACCAGACACTCTTATACAGAGTGACTAACAGGTAGTGCATCCATCTTAAGGTGAGACTAGGTGAAACAACCACAAGTTCATTGTAGTACATTCTAAAGTTAATTTCAGTACATTGTAAAGTACTTTCTAATGTTAATTTTAGTACATTCTAAAGTACATTTTAGTACATTCTAAATCACATTTTATTACATTCTAAAGTACATTTCAGTACATTGATGTACATTCTAAAGTACATTGAATTACTGTAACGTTCGTTCTCCTCCTCGTCTGAGGAGGAGCAAGGATCGGACCAATATGCAGCGAGGTATGAAGACATAATGATTTATTTAAAGAAAGACGAACACGAAAAAACTCTTAACAAACTACAAAACAATAAACGACGTAAACAGACCTGAACATGAGAACTTACAGACAACGAAGAACGCACGGACAGGAACAAACTCACAAACGAAACAGTCCCGTGTGGCACAAACACTGACACAGGAACAATCACCCACAAACAAACAGTGAGAACAGCCTACCTAAATATGGTTCTCAATCAGAGGACACTTAAAACACCTGCCCCTGATTGAGAACCATATCAGGCTAATTGAAAAGAACCCAACATAGAAACACATAACATAGAATGCCCACCCAGCTCACGTCCTGACCATACTAAACAAAGACAAAATAAAGGAAATAAGGTCAGGAACGTGACAATTACATTCTAAAGTACATTTTACTACATTTTTTATATATATTTAAAATATCCTAGAACAACAACAATATGTTGTGTCCTATCACACCAAAATTCCCTTTCTTGGTAGTGAGCACTAGGACTGGTGTATAGTAATCCACTGCTTTACTACAGTCAAGTTGAGACTGCAAATGACATATGACAGTAAGGTATTCGGGGCCATTTTCTAACACACAACTAACTGCTGTGAATGTTGTAAATTAGATTAAGCTGAGAAATATTGAATGGCTGCTGAGCACTTCCCCGGTCTGCCAGCTCAGCAGCTTTCATTGATAATGCAATTTCGTTTCACATTGCTGCTGCTGCTGCTGCTGCTTAGCGGAGGACAACCTTGCTGATTTTACATATGTAATTCAACCGCTCTGACTAGCTTAGTGGATGTGGATGCTGTCTGTGTGTGTATGTGTGTGGGAGGGATGGGGGGGGGGGGTGTATGTGTGTGTGTGTTTGCATGTGTGTTTGTGTGTTTGCATGTGTGTGTGTGTGTGTGTGTGTGTGTGTGTGTGTGTGTGTGTGTGTGTGTGTGTGTGTGTGTGTGTGTGTTTGCATTTGTGTGTGTGTGTTTGCATTTGTGTGTGTGTGTGTGTGTGTGTGTGTGTGTGTGTGTGTGTGTGTGTGTGTGTGTGTGTGTGTGTGTGTGTGTGTGTGTGTGTGAATGTGTGTGTGTGTGTGTGTATGTGTTTGCATTTGTGTGTGTGCGTGTTTGCATTTGTGTGTGTGTGTGTGTGTGTGTGTACCTTCAATTCCTCCTAACCTAAACCTACCTCTTTCAGACAGCCCATGAAATTGTTGCTGACAGGAGAACCAGGTAGGTCAGCTGTACTAGGACTCCCACCAACGTAGAAGAAGTCATCAGACCCCAGCATGGTGTAGTCTTCCTGGGTATAGCCTGTTGTGGTGAGGATCCCATCCACAGAGATGGTCACCTGTTATAGGGTAACACATACCAAAGCCAAGGCATTAGACGCTGAGGTGGAACTCTCTGTTCAGTATGTATAGGATACACACACCTCTCTCCTTGGTCTGCTATGACCTAATGGACTATATCTATGTATTTTACTCCTGACTGAGATCACCTGGGCTAGTAGCTAGTTCCTAGTAGATAGTAACTAGTAGCTACAGTGGCTTCATAAGGTATTCATACCACTTGACTTATTCCAGATTTGTTTTGTGTTTACAGCCTGAATTCAAAATGAATGAAATATATTTATTTTCTCTCCCATTTACACACAACTACCCATACTGACAAAATAGAAAACATGTTTTGAGAAATGTTTGCAAATTTATTGAAAATGAAAAACATAAATATTACGTTTACTGAAGTATTCACACGCCTGAGTCAATACTTTGTAGAAGCACCTTACAGTTGTGAGTCTTTCTGGGTAAGACTCTAAGAGCTTTCCACACCTGGATTGTGCAACATTGGCCCATAATTTGTTTCAACATTTTTCAAGCTCTGTCAAATTGGTTGCTGGTCATTTCTAGACAACCGTTTGCAGGTCTTGCCATAGATTTTCATGTAGATTTAAGTCAAAACTATAACTCAGCCACTAAGGAACATTCACTGTCTTCTTGGTAAGCAACTCCAGTGTAGATTTGGCCTTGTGTTTTAGGTTATTGTCCTGCTGAAAGGTGAATTAATCTCCCAGTGTCTGGTGGAAAGCAAACTGAACCTGGTTTTCCTTTAGGATTTTGCCTGTGCTTAGTACACAGTAATGTGTTGTATTGGATTTGCTCCAAACATAACACTTCATATTCAGGACAAAAAGTAAATAGTTTTACCACTATTTTTGCAGCATTAATGTAGTACCTTATTCTGTGCAGGTAGTAACTGCAATATTGTTGATCCATCCAGTTTTCTCCTATTACAGCCATTAAACTCGGTCACAATTTGCCTCATGGTAAAATCCCTGAGTGGTTTCCTTCCTCTCCGGCATCTGAGTTAGGAAGGACGCCTGTATCTTTGTAGTGACTGGGTGTATTGATCCACCATCCAAAGTGTAATTAATAACTTCACCATGCTCAAAGGGATATTCAGTGTATTATTTTTTTATCTACCAATAGGTGCCCTTCTTTGTGAGGCATTGGAAAACCTCCTGTCTTTGTGGTGGAATTTGTCTTTGAAATTCACTGTTCGATTGAGGAACCTTACAGATAGTTGTATGTGTGAGTTACAGAGATGAGATAGTCATTAAAAAATCATAATAAACATTATTATTGCACACGGAGTGAGTCCATGCAACTCATTATGTGACTTCCTTAGGCTTGCCATAACAAATGGGTTGAATACTTATTGACTCTTCATTGTTTATTCATTTATAAAAATGTCTAACAACATAATTCCACTTTGACATCACGGCGTATCGTGTGTAGGCCAGTGATAAAATAATCAGGCTGTAACACGACAAAAGTTGGAAAAAGTCATGTGGTGTGAATACTTTCTGAAGCCACTGTAGTAGATAGTACCTAGTAGGTTTGTACCTTGGAGCAATAGTTTGAGAGTTTGGTTCAGACAGCGTTTGAGGTATTATTTCATGGGTTTAGTAATAGGTAGGTTCACAGGACAGATAAAGAAAATATGTCAGAGCAGAGGACCACATTTTCTTTATCTTTTGATGGGGGTAAGAGAATGGATTCTCATTCGTTTTGGATAGTTCAGGTTGGGAGAGGGTTAGTAAAATGGACAAATTGCCAAGGACAAATTGCTTGTACTTGTCTTAGGTTTCTGGGTTCAATTTGTAACTATACAAAACATCACACGCATATACACACACACACACACACACTCTTAGTCACACACACTAGGCCTTATGCACACACATGCATTACATAGGGAGGATTATCACACAACTTCACAAATGCGGAAACCAAGGTTTTCATTCTTCAGAAGTTAATTAACAGAAACACAAATAAGTTTGACATGTAAGGGGTATAAATGATTTGATGTCATACAAAGCATGATCAAGCCAATCGGGAGACAGGGTACATCCACCAATCAAGTCAAGGGGATCAGGAGGGGGAGGGTGTAATGTTAGCCACAACACACAGACACCACTGTAACCAGCATGCTACAAACACAACATCCAGGGAAGGGGTGGGGTGGGGGGACAGGGCAGTGATAGTGGGTGATAGGTGGAAGGTGAGTGAACGTGAAAGTGAAGTGTTAGTGGTTATGGGTGAGGTGGGTGAAAGGGTGAAAGTCATATGATTTCAGAGGTCAGAAGGTGAAAAGGCATTGATGAGCGGTGGTGGGCATGCCATGCGCCAGACTGAGTGTTGGAAACAACTGTCAGAGATCCGGTAAAGAAAGGGGTCGCCATTTTGTCTCTCTGTCGCCATTTTGTTTCTGTTTAGCATTTTAGAGCCCGGACCGGAGTTTGGCGGCTGCTGGCTTGTTGAAGATTCACTCTTGTTGTTTGGATTGTGGCAGATATTCTCTCAGTTCTTGGGTGGCGACGGTCCTCACAAAAAATGGTGAGATTTTTATTTGGTGGAAAAAACGTCAATTTTTTATGTATCCCTGACAAAGATCAAAAGTCAGAGGGAGAATCTGGTGGTTTATTTGAGACTCGAAGAACCTCTGTGAACTTCGTAGCGATGAGGAATAAAAAAAAAAGTAAAAGACGGACTGAAAAAAGAGGAGAGGGGGAGGAGGGGCGGGGAAGAGGTTGAGAGGCCAGGGAGGATATTGAGAACTGAAGAAAGCTGTTGGTAATACAAACCCATTTCCTCATTGTTTGATAAGATGTGTCTAGGATGAAATTGAAATTATAAAAAGAAAAAGAAGAGGGGGGAGGGACACACGGCAAACCCAAAAAAAGACAATAAGAATGATATCTACCAGACAATGCAGTATGTTTACCATAGCGTGTCCAATGCCTGATTGCTTTCCGGAAAAGGGGAAGAAAGGAAATCAAAAGAATAGTGAACAAAACGGTTGTTAATAAGGGATGGGAGAAGAAAGAAACCAAAATAAAAACCAATGACGTAGGAGAAGCAGGATGATAGTTAGTTAGTACGTTAGTTAGTTGTTTAGATAACTGTTAGTTAGTAAGTAAATACAATGACTTAGTATTTCATGAAAGGTAAGTGTTAGTCTAACAAAGCATGTCTTCCCAAAGAGAGGGAGATAGACTGACAGAAAGGTAAAGAAAGACAGACAGAGAAGAGGAAGAGAGCGAGAGAGTGAAGGAGCAAAAAAGAGCCCTAGCTTAGCCTCTGGTCTGTGAGTCAGTGTTCCTTCAGTGGTAGCTAGGTAGTGGGCTACATCCTTTAACAACCTGTTAGTGTCAGGAAATGAACACTTTACTTACTTTTCCACCTCTCTTCATCTCCATTGTACCGGCTGAAGAAACCCGTTCACTGCCCACGGGCCACTCACTCCCTCTCCACACCACAAACAAACAGCTATCTGCTATCGCTTTTCTCACTGTGCTTTCACTATTTTAGTACAAGTATACATCCAGTTTAAAATTTGACCTTTGCAGGAAAATAAAAAGTAAGGCATGTGATATATCAGAAATTGTGTAATAGAATTATTGTCATATTACAAAATATATTGTCATATAATTATAAATACAGTTTATTCAGGTTTTACACCAATTGTCTGTATAAATAGCCTCGAAAATAGATGTAAAAATACAATAAATGTCTAAATTTTTCTTGGAAAGCTGTGAGTATTATAATATGTTGCATGTACATCTTGACTAAGTCCTGTCATCAACTGATTTCAGCCAGTGAATGGCTGTGGATTGACTTTTATATTTTTTTACCTTTATTTAACTAGGCAAGTCAGTTAAGAACAAATTCTTATTTTCAATGACAGCATAGGAACAGTGGGTTAACTGCCTTGTTCAGGGGCAGAACGACAGATTTTTACCTCGTCAGCTCGGGGATAACCTTTCGGGTTACTAGTCCAACGCTGAATGGAATGTTGGCACATTGGCAGTTACTTAGAAAAATGAAGGGAATCATTCCTTTAAAACTGTCCACCTAGCTAGCAAACATACATTACAGATACATTCTTCAAATTCATTATTTTACACACTGTCTCATTACAGCACTGCCAAACCATGGTTAACCAACTCTCTGACCAAAAATGGCTGACCTGTATGCCAACGTAAGAATGTTCATGTCCATTCTAGTATTCTGATGTGTACTGTGAACTATCTACGCTTACAAGGACCTATCAGATGCCATTTTAAACATCCATTTATACTATTTGAATAAGATGCTCCACTGATCTGAAACAAATGTCCAACAGAAGGCTCCTATTGTATGTCACCCGAAGTCCCTCCATTGTCCCGAGTTAATGTGTGTCTTAAACCCTGCCTTGTAGTTTCTGTAGCTAAACAGAGGAGCGACATCTAGTTGTTTAAAGGAAAACAGCTACTTCTGAAGGCAACAAGATAGCGACTCTTCGACACAGCCCCTGATAGAAGTGTCAGCTTAGTGAAGAATAAAACAAAGTAGTATACGTTTAAATGAAGGAAAAAGGGAAAGTCTTCAAGTGCAACACAAGATAAGGAGAGTCAGAGAGGAACAGCCACGGTATCAGCTGCTCCACCACTATGCTATCAATCACTATGCAGTCTGTGCTTCTTTATTCACATAGTCACTGCTAGGGGTTAAAAATAGAGGGGAAAACACTATCTAACCATACTGATAATACTTCAACACTACACACACTCATAATGTCTCTCTCATAACATTTCTCAACACAACATATTTGACAACTATCTAAAGTGCTTAGGGCACTTGGAAAAGGTGCTACATAAAAATACACATTAATCTGATATAATACATAAATTGTAAACAGAGGTAAACACTAATCTAACAACATAAGCCCAAGACACTAATACCAACCAATTAATCTATTACTACAACTAATCCATAACAGTCGTGAACCTATGTCTGCTCAGTCTCCATGGTTACCTGTCTGAGGTTGCGTGTGACCTTGATGTCGTGCCAGCCATTATCGTTGAACTTCCCGTTGACGGGCTCCACAATGGCCTCGAAGGCCCCGGAGCCCAGGTTGATGACCAGGCTCACCGCCCCGTCCTTTAGGGCCAGGTTGACATAGTCAGCAGACTTCCCTGTGTGGAGCAAGAGACCGTTCCTCTGCCACGTCTTGAAGGAGAGCGTGATCTCATCACTGGATGACTGGATGGGGTTCTGGGACAGGTCGTAGCAGAAGTACTCAGAACCACGGAACGTCGCCACGTTCTCTTCTCTTGCTGGAAGTAGAGAGGAGAATAGATGTAAGTTTAGGTTATATTCAAGGCTCATACAGAAGTGTAGACATTGATGTTGAAACATGCATTGAGTACATATGGTGGCCCAGGAAGGAATCGAACTACAACCCACAAAGAGATTCATGATCTCCATGAAAAACATATCATTGACACAAGCAGGAAGTCCATTGTATAATCTGTCATATTTGACAGTTAACACATGACACAATTACAATCCCTTCACATACAGAAGTAGGCGTTGAATCATGTCACGGTTACAAAATGAATCATATGTCATCATCTCCCATGAGAAGAGGACTGTGTCATCACCTCCCATGAGAAGAGGACTGTGTCATCACCTCCCATGAGAAGAGGACTGTGTCATCACCTCCCATGAGAAGAGGACTGTGTCATCATCTCCCATGAGAAGAGGACTGTGTCATCATCTCCCATGAGAAGAGGACTGTGTCATCACCTCCCATGAGAAGAGGACTGTGTCATCACCTCCCATGAGAAGAGGACTGTGTCATCATCTCCCACGAGAAGAGGACTGTGTCATCATCTCCAATGAGAAGAGGACTGTGTCATCATCTCCCATGAGAAGAGGACTGTGTCATCATCTCCCATGAGAAGAGGACTGTGTCATCATCTCCCATGAGAAGAGGACTGTGTCATCATCTCCCATGAGAAGAGGACTGTGTCATCATCTCCCATGAGAAGAGGACTGTGTCATCATCTCCCATGGGAAGAGGACTGTGTCATCATCTCCCATGAGAAGAGGACTGTGTCATCATCTCCCATGAGAAGAGGACTGTGTCATCACCTCCCATGAGAAGAGGACTGTGTCATCACCTCCCATGAGAAGAGGACTGTGTCATCATCTCCCACGAGAAGAGGACTGTGTCATCATCTCCCATGAGAAGAGGACTGTGTCATCATCTCCCATGGGAAGAGGACTGTGTCATCATCTCCCATGGGAAGAGGACTGTGTCATCATCTCCCATGAGAAGAGGACTGTGTCATCATCTCCCATGAGAAGAGGACTGTGTCATCACCTCCCACGAGAAGAGGACTTGAACTACAGCACCAGTCAAAAGTTTGGACACACCTACTCATTCAAAGGTTTTTTGATTTTTACTTGATTTTTTTAATTTTTACTGTTAACTACATTGTAGAATAATAGTGAAGACATCAAATGCAGAATGCTGTGGTAGACATGCTGGTTAATTGTGCCTTGAATTCTAAATAAATCACAGACATTGTCACCAGCAAAGCACCCCCACACCATCACACCACCTCTTCCATGCTTCACGATGGGAACCACACACGCGGAGATCATCCGTTCAACTACTCTGCGTCTCACAAAGACATGGCTGTTGGAACCAAAAATCTCAAATTTAGACTCATCAGACCAAAGGACAGATTTCCACCGGTCTAATGTCCATTGCTCGTGTTTCTTGGTACAACCAAGTCTCTTCTTATTATTGGTGTCCTTTAGTAGTGGTTTATTTGCAGCAATTTGACCATGAAGGCCTGATTCACGCAGTCTCCTCTGAACAGTTGAAGTTGAGATGTGTCTGTTTCTTGTACTCTGTGAAGCATATATTTGGGCTGCAACTTCTGAGGCTGGTAACTATACCTCTGCAGCAGAGGTAACTCTGGGTCTTCCTTTCCCATGGCGGTCCTCATGAGAGCCAGATTCATCATGGCGCTTGATGGTTTTTGCGACTGCACTTGAAGATACTTTCAATGTTCTCGACATTTTCCGGAGAGCTGTTCTTGCCATAATATGGACATGGTTTTTTACCAAATAGAGCTGTCTTCTGTATACCACCCCTACCTTGTCACAACACAACTGATTGGCTCAAACGCATTAAGAAGGAAAGAAATGCCACGAATGTACATTTAACAAGGCACACCTGCATTCCAGGTGACTGCCTCATGAAGCTGGTTGAGAGAATGCCAAGAGTGTGCAAAGCTGTCATCAAGGCGTGGCTACTTCGAAAATCTCCAATATAAAATATATTTGTCTAACACTGTTTTGGTTACTACATGATTCCATATGTGTTATTTCGTGATTTGTATGTCTTCAATTTTATTCCAAAATTTAGAAAATAGTAAAAATAAAGAAAAACCCTTGAATGAGTAGGTGTGTCCAAACTTTTGACTGGTAGTGTATGTCATCACCTCCCATGAGAAGACAGGACAGAGTAGCACAGTGGACCAAATCAATCTAATACAGTCACCACAGTGACATAATATCTATGAGTCACCATATCAGCTATCCCATAATGTTATCCTCAAACTCTAATGCACTCATCATAAAAACCCAATCTGTATGACCTTCCACTGAGATCTCCATGGTAGCAGACTGATTATGACCTTCCACTGAGGTCTCCATGGTAGCAGACTGATTATAACCTTCCACTGAGATCTCCATGGTAGCAGACTGATTATGACCTTCCACTGAGGTCTCCATGGTAGCAGACTGATTATGACCTTCCACGGAGGTCTCCATGCTAGCAGACTGATTATGACCTTCCACTGAGATCTCCATGGTAGCAGACTGATCATGACCTTCAACTGAGGTATCCATGGTAGCACTGATTGTGACCTTCCACTGAGATCTCCATGGTAGCAGACTGATTATGACCTTCCACGGAGGTCTCCATGGTAGCAGACTGATCATGACCTTCCACTGAGGTCTCCATGGTAGCAGACTGATTATGACCTTCAACTGAGATCTCCATGGTAGGAGACTGATTATGACCTTCCACTGAGATCTCCATGGTAGCAGACTGATTATGACCTTCCACTGAGATCTCCATGGTAGCAGACTGATTATAATCTTCCACTGGGATCTCTGTGTATGGGGCTTTTTAGTCAGACCGTCAGATAGAGGAAATTGAGAGAGGAGACATGGAGAGACAGGGGATTAGAAGAGGAGTCTGTGGCGAGCCAGTATCAGAGCATGAGGTCTGATGCCAACTGGCTCACAGACAGTTTCTATCTACAAGCCATCAGACTGCTGAACACTCGAACTGGACAGACCACCTGCTCTGATTCTCCACACCTTAGCAAACATGCACTCTCACACACACACACACACACACACACACACACACACACACACACACACACACACACACACACACACACACACACACACACACACACACACACACACACACACACACACACACACACACACACACACACACACACATCACAACTGCTGCTGTTATTATACTGCTCAGTTTATACACTTACCCCCCATTAAATAAAGGGTGAAATAAAATAAATAAATAAATAAAAAGTGTAAATATTGGACTTTATATGGTCCCTTCCTGTATTATACTGATGCTAAAATGTATTATTCTATTCTACTGAGCCATTTACTTTATGTTCATATTCTCATCTTTTATAATTTCTTATTGTTGTTGCATTGTCG